>NW_007248496.1:744511-808720 GCF_000164805.1 Carlito syrichta
CGGTGGCCGGGAGCAGCCACTGCACTCCAGTCTGGGCAACAGAGTGAGACTCCAACTCAAAAAAAAATTAAAAAAAAAAGAAAGACTGCTGCTTCCATGTCTTGGCTATTGTGACTAATACTGCAGTGAACATGGGAGTGCAGATTATCTCTTTGAGATCCTGATTTCAATTCCTTTAGTTATATACCCAGAAGTGGGATTGCTAGATCATATGATACTGCTATTTTTAATTTTTTGAGGAACCTCCCTTGCGTTTTCTATAGTGACTTCACCAATTTAAATTTCTGTCAGCAATGTAAAAGAGTTCCGTTTTCTCCCCATTTTGCTAACACTTATCTTTTGTCTTTTTGATATTACCATCCTGACAGATGTGAGGTGATAGGCCATTGTGGTTTTGATTTGAATTTCCCTAATAATTAGTAATATTGAACACCTTTTCACATACGTGTTGGGTATTTCTGTGTCTTCTTTTGTCTGTACCTATTTTATTTATTTATTATTTTAGTCAGAGTCTCACTCTGTTGCCCAGACTGGTGTACAGTGACACACTCACGGCCACCCCATCATTGACCTGCTGGGCTCCAGCGATCCTTCTGCCTCAGCCTTCCAAGTAGCCAGAACTACAGGTGCACGCTACCATGCCTGGCTAATTTTTGATTTATTGTGGAGACAAGGTCTCGCCAATTTGCCCAGGCTGGTCTCAAACCCAAGGGCTCAGACAATCTACTCGCCTCTGCCTCCCAAAGTGCTTGGATTACAGGCTGAGCCACCGAGCCTGGCAGTCTGTGCCCATTTTAAAATTGGTTTGCTTTTTTGCTATTGAGTTGTAGGAGTTTTGTGTATATTTTGGATTTTAACCCTTTACAGATATATGATTTGCAAATATCTTCTTCCATTCTATTTTTGGTTCTCCAGTTATTCTTAGAATATTCTCCTAAGAAATTTTGCAACTGAAACATGTACAATAAATAAATTTTATCTTATTGGACAGAAAAGGTTCATGTGTGAAAGTATTCCACATTAGGATCAGTTTATTTGATGTCTCAGTTTTATTTATAAGGTATATTTTTCCTTCAGATAAAACATTCTGGAATGAATGTTTTGAAGTTTTCAAGATGTAATCGATGCATCTTTCTTTTTGTCCTATACATTTTCTGGCACCTGAGTCTGGTGAATGGCTGGCTAACTTTGCTTAAAGTCTAGATCCAATTAGGCTTTACTGAAAAACTATGTTATTTGACAGTTAAGCTTACATACATATAATGGCATACAAAACTAGCTTTCCTTTTAAACTATGTCTTTTTTTTTTTTTTAATTGGAGTCTCACTCCGTTGCCCAGGCTGGAGTGCAGTGGCATGCTCATGGCTACCCCAGCACTGACCTGCTGGACTCAGGCGATCCTTCCACCTCAGCATTCCAAGTAGCTGGAACTACAGGCACGCACTACTATGACCGGCTTTTTTTTTTTTAATTGTAGGAATGAGATCTTACCAAGTTGCCTAGGCTGTTCTCGAACCCATGGGCTCAGGCAATCCCTTCACCTCAGTCTCCCAAAGTGCTGGGATTACAACTTGAACCATCGTGCCCAGCCTAAGCTGTATCTTGACACAGATATTAAATGTATGATTTTTGGCCAAAAAAACAAATTATTAGATATTTACATCTAAGAAAATTGCAAGGAAAAGGGTATTAGGTATATAAATATTCCTGATCTTAAGATTTCAATTTGATTTTGAATTTATTTCTTTATTAAGATAGTAGGTGTTTATTGTTTGTATTCTTTAGATATATAAAGAACGAAGCCAAAATTTTGGTGAATGTCTTTTCAGATATATTGCCAAGCACTGTTTTACATCATCTGGCACTAGTTGTAAGGAGTCATTTTTTGGTATCTGATTTTTAAAAGTGATATAAAAAAGCTTGTATCTTTTTTCTTCTTCAGCGCTGTTGTCCAGACATGGCAAATGACTTTTTAGGAAGTATTAAAACAGAAGTTTCATGCGATGAAAACAAAGATAATTCTGGTTCAGAGAAAGGAAAATTGATCATGTTAGTTAGTGACTTTTATTATGGAAGGCATGAAGGAGCTGTCGAGGAAGAACAGAAGACTTATACAACCTTTAAATGCTTCAGTTGCTTGAAAGTTCTTAAAAATAATATTAGGTACGTAAATACTTATTTTTATTTCTGTTTGAAAACTGAAATACTACAGATATGAATGTTGTGTCTTTATTTTTCTGCACCATCGTAGGTGTCCTACACATTTTTCACTAAGAACAGAGGCAGATTATCATGTTGAAAAGCTTTTGTCTTTTCTTGTGTTTTAGAAATTTAACTCCTGGATCCTTCTAGTTGTGTTGTTTTAAGATAACTTAAGAAAATAAAAAGTGTATTTTAACTTAGGGGAATATTGCTTCTTTTCCTTATAGTCATCATCAAACTAGGAGTTTTGATGAGATGTTTTTATTTTCTATCTTCTTTTGAATCTTCGTATCACAGGAGGAACTACTTTATTCAGTGTGACCTCCTCCATACTAATCTTATTTGAAGCTCAATTTTTAAAATTTATAACTTTTAGCACATTTACCTTGCAGAGAAAGCAATTTTTGGGGGTGATCTTTAGAGAAATAACAGTTCTATAAAACATGTCTGCTTTGATTTTGTAACTTAACACATTATTTGGTATATCACATATCTAATATCTTAAATGAAATAGTAACAGAACCAAGTAATAAAACATATTAATTGGTATTTTTTATTGCCTGCGTAGTCTGATAGTTATATTAGGTGAGGCTGTCTTTCCCACATTTTATTATAAAATTTTTTACAATGACAGTTGTCTGTGAACCACCTCAAGTCCTGCATTAACATTTTGCTATAATTGCTTTACCACATATCTGTTCATCTGATACGAATAGCTCAGAGCCATCTGATTTTTTAGATACTTTTCAAAGTAAATTGCAGGCATTTACCAAAACCAAAGGAGGAAAGAAGATATGTTGAGCGAACCATATCCAACTCTAAAGAGAAGGAGTGTTTTGGAGGTGTGGAAAAAAAGATACATGTCAAGACCTTCACTATGATCACTATCTAAGTTAATGACATTGACTTCATTTCAAGCTTACTTTCTTCAGGGATTCATAGTGAATAAATGTAGATAGTTGGCCCAGTCTTAAAATTGTTTTGATTGAATATATTTACTTTGGAATCCAACAAAAATCTTTAGTAAGCTCTTTGAAATAGGTATGCCCATTTATATTTTACTCACTGCCTTTGAACGACATAGTTCCTTCTTATAAGAAGGCTTTTAGAGAAGTTGAAATAACAGAATGGAAAACTAAAAAATAGTGCTACAAAGGGCATAGTCTACAAGGAAAAATGAACAGTTTGTGCTAATGGTAAGCCACTATTATTAAATAAAACAAAAGATTCTTATAATTATAGCCATTAAAATTGCTATTGCATGCATTTGGAAACCAGTACACAAATCAAAATACCAAGTTGTGTTTTTTAAGCAACTCAAAACTTCAAAAGTTTTCTCTCATGACTAGCTGCTTTTGGTGGTAGGGTTTCCTTCCTTTACATATTTTATTTAAAAATGTGAATAGTATTTCCTGTATGGGAAAGAAGCTTGTTATTTTTCTTTGTCTAAAGATTTTTAAATCTGAAATAATGATGAAGAATTATAGCAAATTAGTGGTATTTCATACTACTACATTAATGGATTGTTTAAAAAACAAATGAAAAGAAAAATCTTTACTGAGCCCTCTTAATTTTAATAAATTATTTAAAGCACATATCTTTCTAGAGGGCTTTTGGGCCTTAGATATGTTATTTTGAGTCATACAATTGCATTTTTTAAAGAATTTAGGCTCAGATATTTGTGAGGTTTGTCTTTGGTTACAAATTTAAATTTTTGTGCCTATTGACAAATATTTGTAGGTTTATGAACCACATGAAACACCACTTGGAACTTGAGAAGCAAAACAGTGAGAGCTGGGAAAACCACACCACCTGCCAGCACTGCTATCGGCAGTATCCTACTCCCTTCCAACTGCAGTGCCACATCGAGAGCACACACACACCCCATGAGTTCTCTAGTAAGTGACAGTTTCATTGAAATCCTGAATATTACTTATTTTGATCAACTGAACTGTGAGGAGACTATAAAAATTCTGACAGAAATGTAAGAATAAGAAATAGACTTTGGGGGGGACACAGCATCATTAAGCATACCTGATAATAAACCGGGCAAAGTGGAAACCAAAGGGAGGCCCAAACTTTTCCTATATGATGACCACTTGTATACCTAATCCTGAATTGTACCCACATCCTTAAAATAAAAAAAAATTTTTTTTAAGAAATCGACTTTGTAATTTGAGGGCATAAATAAAATTGTTTTATAAATAAAATTTGTACTAAAGCCAGACAATGGTACGTGCCTGTAGTCCCATCTTCTCAAGAAGCTGACGCAGGAGAATCACTTGAGCCCAGGAATTTGGGCTGTAGTGCACTCTGATCAATTACATCTGTGAATAGCCACTGCACTCCAGCCTGGGCAACATAGTGAGACCCCCATCTCTAAGGAAATAAGAAAAGGAAAGAAAGAAAAAATTTGTTACTAAAATTGAAGTTCCTCTCATAAGTAATTCATTAGTAGAAACTTCTTTGATATAGCTCTAGTTTAGTGTAGGGCACTAAACTAGAACACCCAGATTTCATGATTTTCAAATTTGAAACCAATGACTTGGATTTATACTTTTTTTTTAAGATGTGGGGTACAATTCAGGGTTAAGTATACAAATGGTCATTGTACTGGTAAAGTTTGGGCCTCACTTTTGTTCCCACTTCACCTTGTTTGAGATAATGTACCCTTATTGATGGAGGTATGCCCCTGATTTATACTTTAAGACAAAAAATAACTACAATGGTAGTTAAAATTCACAGTGTCTGAGAATGGACAGCTTGGGTTCAGATCCTAGCTTTGCTTCTTAATACAGCTTCAAGATCTCAAGCAAGTTACTTAACTTTTCTGTGCTTTTGGTTCCTCATCTGAAAAATGGGGATAAAAATAGCAGTGCCAGCCGGGCTTAGTGGCTCAGCCTGTAATCCCGCTCTTTGGGAGGCTGAGGTGAGTGGATTGCCTGAGCCCGCACGTTCGAGACCCGCCTGGGCAACTTGGCGAGACTTCATCTCTACAGGCGTAGTGCACGCCTGTAGTTCTAGCTACTTGGAAGGCTGAGGCGGAAGGATTGCTGGAGCCCAGCAGGTCGAGGCTGCAATGGCCAGGAGCAGCCACTGCACTCCAGTCTGGGTGACAGAGTGAGACTCCAACTCAAAAAAAAAAAAATAGCAATGCCTTCCTCAGTAATGTTATGAGAATTAAATAAGTGAATATAAGTAATATCTTTAAACAACGTTACAGAGTTAACAACCATAAAATTGTTAGAACCACCATCACTGTGACTGCTGCTACTATTACTATTATTAAGTGTTGTTGTTGTTGTTATGGATGTACGAAATGAATCTTTTTATGTACATCCTTAAAATGGTATAATGTATTTTTTCCACTTTTAGCTATTTGCAAAATCTGTGAATTATCATTTGAAACAGAGCATATTCTTTTACAACATATGAAGGACACTCATAAACCCGGTGAAATGCCATATATTTGCCAGGTACACACACATTTTATTGTGTATTTAAGTGTTTGTTTAATTTTCATGTGCCATGAAATAGTATTGTTCTTTTGGTTTTTTCATCATTTGAATACAGTTAGTTACTGTACTAAAATTGAAGACCCTCTTTATTAGTGGAACTCCCTTAGTTTAACTCATGTGTTCTGTGTAAGGGGGGGGTGTACTAAATTTTGCCTGCCAGCTGTAGTTTTCTGACCCCTGAACTAGATGAAGAAATGTCCTGCTGGAGAAAGACAAATATTTGAGCTTGTCATATAAGGAATAATATAGACAGGTCAAGGAAACAGGAAATGCTCTTCATTAGAGAGAACCCAATGAAATACTCTGGGACGAGTATTTTTCCTGAATTTGAAGTGGCTTCCAGAAATAAGAAAGCAAGATAAAGACAAATTGCCACTGGCATAGCCTGGATGCTATTAAAAATCTAAAGAAGAGACTACTCTGTTTTATATATAGCAAGAAAAACATATAACGAGGTGTCAGAGCTTGAAAATTCATGTCAGGGTAGGGGGTGGTAGATCGGAAAAGAGAATTCTAGCTATGTTTTGAAATATATTTCTAAACTTTGAAAGATAACATTTCTGTTTCAAAGATTGTCTTTATTACTTGCAGCAGTAGGATTCCTTGTTTTGTAGGCAGCAGAGCTGAGCTAGTAGTACGTAATGTTCTTCTAAACAAATGACCTGTCATCCCTACTTTGATGTAATTGCTTATCAGTTACAAAATTTAAACTAAGACTTCTTTATATTTCTAGGTTTGCCAGTTTAGATCATCAACATTTTCTGATGTAGAAGCTCATTTTAGAGCATCCCATGAGAACACTAAGAACTTGCTATGTCCATTTTGCCTCAAAGTGAATAGAATGGCAACCCCCTACATGAATCATTACATGAAGCATCAGGTGAGATGAAACAGCTATTTGTTCATGTTTTAGTGAGAAGATAAAGATCTCTATCTATAGATTTATATCTGTGTCTATTTATGTATAAAAATAGATATATAAAACCTTGAAGATTGGTTAGATTTGTTCTGGACAGAAAACAAAGTTGTTCTGAATGACACAATTTATGCTGAATTACTTGTGAGACCTCCACTTCTTTTCCTTGCCTGCTTTTTGGTGACATTGAGACTCATAAATTGTAAAAGTTCTGAAAGATATTTAGAAATAGGAACCCCAGAGTGGAGGAATAAAGGGAAGATTAGTGGAATATTTAGGTTGGATATTTCAAGGTATAAGGGTGGTGGGAATGGGAATGATTTTGAAGGTGCTTATCAAGAGCAGGGAAAAGAATACATTTGAACTGAGGAAGATAATATTGAGGATTCATAACCTTATGTTTTTCCTCTTCAAATCTTGTTTCCACTTTATAGCCCACTTTTTATTATAAGACATATGACTTTCATCAGTGAATCAGAATGAACCTTTGTACTAGCTAGTAACAAAGGAAACAGCAAGGACACTTATTACGAGATATATGAACTATGACAGAGAACTATATTTAGGTTGTAACTCATTTCCTACATGACTTTTACCAATTCTGTTGTATAATTTCTGAGATATCAGTATTAGTGCTTGCACCTTTCCCTTGATTTCTGATTTGATGCTTACTGATTCTTTTCCTAAAACAAGTAGACTGTCTTTTGGGTTAAAAACTTTGATGGAACAGTGAATTGCCTTTGCCAAAATCAGCAGTCAGTGGAGTTACTGAATGTGGTCATGTAATCAAGTTTTGCCTTTTCACTGATCAGTCCATTATATTTTCTTATCATTGATTGCATTGTCATGACCAATTTATTCAGTGCTGGTGCTAACATGGCCTTTGACTCAAGTCATTAGATGATCATGAAATTAAGTTGTAGTTAATTGGAAAAGAAATATAAAAATAGAATTTTTAAATACATTCAGGATCACCTGTGTTAGGACTGGGATAGTACCAGTGTAGCTATTTTCTTTATCCTAGTAGGCCACCCTACCCTTAAGAACCTCTGGCAAAATCTTTTTATTCTAGGGTTTCCCCAACAACGTTCAGTCAGATGTTGTGTTCCTCTCTTAAGTGTTTCTCTCTAAAATTGTTCCTGGTAAAAGAAATGTGGTACAGCCTCCACCCCAGCTTCCACCTCCAGCCTCCATCTTGTAGACATTTGGGAGGAGGGGACAGGGAAGGGACAAGGCTTCTGTTTAGACTCCAGAATAATGTAAATGATTTTTCTATTAAAATTTTAAAAATAAAAAAAGTAGTAAATGATTGGATTTACAAGATCAGTAGAGGTTTTTTGTTTATTTTTATTTTTAAATTTTTTTTCTTTATTTTATTGTAAAGATGTAGGGTTCAAGTCAGAATTAGGTACATAAATAGTCTATGTACAAGTGAAGTTTGGGCCTTCAATTGGTCCTCGCTTCCCCTGGTTTAAGAACAGGTAGGCTTAGTGTTTTTACATGCTCCCCCCAACTTCCCCTGGCGGTGTCCTACTCTGCTGACCCCTCTTTTGTCTTGTGATAAATGGTCAGGACCCACTTATGAGTAAGAACGTGTGGTATTCAGTTTTGTTTCTGTGATAGATCACTGAGTATCATGGACTCTAAATCTATCCAAGTTGCTGCAAAGTCCATAATTTTGTCCTTCTTTATGGCTGTGTATACTCCATCATATGTATGTACCACATTTTCTTTATCTAGTCCACGTTCTATGGGCAGCAGGGTTGGTTCCATGTTTTCACTATTGTGAATAGTGCTGCAATAAACATGCGTGTGCAGGTATCTTTTTGATAGAACAATTTATGTTCCCCCAAATGTATTCCCATGTATTCCCAGTAAAGGGATTGCTGGGTCGTATAGAAAGATCAATTTCTAGTTCTTTTAAAAATACCCATACTGTTTTCCATAGAGGTTGAACTAGTTTGTACTCCTACCAACAATATAGAAGTGTTCCCTTTTGTTTATTTTTAAAAACAGTACTTTTCAGAACTTTTAATATGCTAACAGATATTGTAAATCTCCAAGCCAGGGGCATATATAATGTTCTCCAAATGTATTTAACCTTTAAACTTTTTATTTGCACAATATCTATTAAAATTTCTTAAGGAATAGCATTTGGAAAACACTGTTCTTGGTGCTCTGTATTTCTTTCTTTGGCCCTTGATTTTAAAAAGAATCATGAACTATAAAGCATTGGTTCTGACTGTTTAATTATGAGGCTTTGAACTTAATTCTTTTCCTTTTGCTGAACTAAGCTCCAGCATGATATTGATGTAAATATGGAGGGAGTGATACATGCCTAGAAAAGTAAGAAAGACATGGATGGGCCCACTACGTGAGCCATATCTCATAAGTGGTTTATCTGAGCTATAGTCACTCTTCATACTCTAAGTTGTATATCTTAACTTGCCATATGGATTGGAAAGAGTTACTCCAGCAGATCCAAATTGCTCAAATATTGCACAATTTTAGAAAGGCCTGCTTGTATAATTGGCCCTTGCCTAACTCCTAGAAATTGAGCTCTTAAAATGTTTCCTATCTTATTAACTGATAAGAACGTTGCACATGTTTGGAACCTTGAGCCATGTTGTACCAGCTTGTCTAGATAACTTGTGCAAAAATACGGTTATGGTGGCCATCTGCTTTTCTTCTGGGAGTCTAAGGATTTGGTGACTTAACCCCAAAAAGAGCTGGACTTTTTGACTCAAGGGAGTTAACCTATCAAGCAACACTTCATACATATTGCTGCAGTTAGTTGCTGAGGGATTGCTTAAGTGTATCCTACGTGACATCAGGAGAGAGCTCTTGGAAGCTGGTGCCTGGTATACTCTAGAATCTACCTAATGCACCTTTTTCCTTCATTAATCCTACTCTGTATCTTCTCACTGTAATAAGCCATAGCTGTGAGTATAACAACATCCAAGTCCTATACTTCCTTCTACTGAATCATCAAATTTGGGAGGAGTTTTGGGGACCACTGACATACCACAGGTACTATCTTAGTCTTTTTGGGCTACTATCACATACTACCATAGACTGGGTGGCTTAAACAACAGACACTTATTTCACACAGTTCTGGAGCCTGTGAAGTCCAAGATTAGGGTGCCAGCAAATTCAGTGTTTGGTGAGGGCCTGCTTCCTGGTTTATAGATGGCTGTTTCTCTTTCTGTCCTCACATGATGGAAGGGGTGAGAGAACTCTCTGAGGTCTGTTTTATAAGGACATTAATACCATTTATGAGGACTCCACCTTAAAAATCAAATTACCTCCCAAAGGTTCCACTTCCCAGTACTATCACATTAGGAATTAGGATTTCAACATATGAATTAAGTGGGGACGTAAATATTTAGTCCGTTTCAGGCACTCATTTTTTTGGGTTAAGTTTGGAGTACCTAAGAGCAGTGAAGAGGAAAGATTCTGTTCATAAGAAGAATTATCAGGCTTCCCTTAAGGTATTTGCAATTTATATACTTATTTACCAAACACTCAAAAACCAGAGAAAAACCAGAGATAAGCAGGATTATAAGTTTGTCATTGAAATGATATTGTTAGTGCAATTTTAGACAATAAGAATTGTTGACTCTGGTTAGTTTTATTCTTTTTGAAGACTGTGGTTGCAACTTTTAAAAAAATTAATACATTAACATGCCTTGAGTGATTTTAGAGTTAACAATTCAGTTTATGCAACTTTTAAGAAAGGATGAAAGATTACAGATATGTTTAATACCCTCATTAGCTCTTTAATAATAACAATAAGCAGTTAACATATACAAATCACTTGCCATTTGTCTGCCACCGGTGCTTTTATGCGTATTATCATGTTTAATATTTATAAGCACTCTATGAAGTAGGTATATGATTGTTTTTATTTTGGAGATGAGGAAACAAAACTGTAGAGAGTAGATAACTTGCCCATGTCACATTCCCTCATAAATTGCAGAGCCTAAAATTGCTTAAGCTTTTACCACAGACTCATATTCTACACAGACATTAGTTCTAAAGGCAGAAATTACAGTCAAGTATACTTGTCAAAAAGTTCAGCACAGACAACTTCTTCTGTACCCCTGAAACAAATCAATGTTTATTTGGTTGGACATTGTGTTATTAACAACACAAAGCATACCTGATCCTAAACCAGGGGAAGTGAGGACTAGTTGGAGGCCCACACTTCACCTGCACATACATTGCTTATGTACCTAATTCTGACTTGTACCCCACATCTTTATAATAAAATAATATTTTAAAAAATCCTAATTCCAAAATACCATACATTGTAAATATAAATTAAAATGTGTGTGTGTGTGTGTGTGTGTGTGTGTGTGTGTGTGTGCGCTGTATCATCATCATCCTTCATCCTAGTTCATTGCAAGCATACATGCGTATGAGAGATGTGCAAGGCTTGAGTCTAGTTAAGAGAATACTAGACTGATGTCTCCCACCTCAGGGTTCTAGACAAATAAATACTCATTGAATGAAGTGGCAGACATTTTGAACTAGCCAAATTGTGCTTGCTACTCATGTAAACTCTGCTAGTCTCTTGCTGTCTGCCTCACTATTTATTGAACACATATTTATTGAGTGCCTGATGTATGCCAAGGACTGTTTTAGGAATTGGGAATACAGAAGTAAGCAAAGCAAAATTTGTGTCCTCTGGAATTTGCATTATGGTAGAGGAGAGGGTAGTGTGTATATGTGTGCGTGTATTGATGTCTGAATGTATATATGTATGCCAGCTCATGGTAAGTGCCTTGGGAAGGAAATACAGGTAGACAGGGACTGCCAAAGCTCAGGTAAAGGAGTTGTTTCTAGCCGGGCTCGGTGGCTCAGTCTGTAATCCTGCGCCTTGGGAGACTGAGGTGAGTGGATTGCTTGAGCCCACGGGTTCGAGACCCGCCTGGGCAACTTGGTGAGACCTCATCTTTTCAATAAATAAAAAAATTAGCTGGGCGTGGTAGCGCGCGCCTGTAGTTCCAGCTACTTGGAAGGCTGAGGTGGAAGGATCGCCGGAGCCCAGCAGGTCGAGGCTGCGGTGGATGGGAGCAGCCACTACACTCCAGTCTGGGCGACAGAGTGAGGCTCCAACTCAAAAAGAAAAATAGGGTAGTCAAGGAGGGCCTCTCCAAAGGGAATAAAGGAGTAAGTCATGTGGCTGTCTGGGAGAGAATATTTCAGGAAGAGGGAACAGTAAGTAGATAGTGAGGTGAACATATGCCTAGGATGTACAAAGAACAGCAAGGAGGCCCGTGTGGCTGGAACAACAGTAAACAAGTAGGAGAAAGAGTAGTCGCAGATGAGATTGTAGCAGTAGAATACAAGCCAGATCATGTAGGGCCTTGTAAACCAGAATCAGGATTCTCGAGGTTATGGAAAGCCATGGGAGGGATTAAGCATGTGAAAGATCTGCAACCTTTGTACCCCACATCTTTAAAATAAAAATTTAAAAAATATATATCTGCAGCCTTTTAAGATCACCCTGCCAGCTATGGGAAGAATAGACCGTGGGGGAAAGAAGGGTAGAAATAGAAAGAGGACAGGAAGCTATTGCAAAGTCCTTGTCAATGGCTTAGATATGTGTATGGTAGCGGTGTTCGGAGGTGATGAGAAACGGAAAGAGTATGAATGTTTCTTTAACATATTGCTGATGGGTTTTATTAATGGGTTAAATGTGGAGTGTTATCTAGAGTTTGGCTTTGCCTATGTTGATTTCAAATGCCTATTAGAGATGTTCTACTCTGTAGGTAGTTGGGTGGATGCTATTTAAAGCCATTAAATCTGCCAGGCGCGCTGGCTCACACCTATAATCCCAGCACTTTGGGAGGCCGAGGTGAGAAGATTGCCTGAGCCCATGGGCTCGAGACCAACCTGGGCAACTTGGTAAGACCTTATCTCTACAATAAATCAAAAAATTAGCCGGGCATGGTGGTGCGTGCCTATAATTCCAGCTACTTGGAAAACTGAGGCGGAAGGATCACCTGAGCCCAGTGGGTCGAAGCTGTGGTAGCTGTGAGCAGCATGCCACTGTACTCCAGCCTGGGTGACAGTGTGAGATTCCAACTCAAAAATAAATAAATAAATAAAGACATGAAACTGGATGAGGTATAGGTAGAGGTAGAGAATAGATTTCTGGGAACTATACTCTGAGGGAATTTTCAGTCTATCCTGTTAACTTGCTGTTTGGTTTTGGCTGACTTTTTCCCCTCTTTCCCCGTCTCTCAAGCATGTATCGGTAAATCTGTTTATGTTGACAATACTTATGATATGATCCAATGCACCACAATTCCAAAATAGTGTGAAGTTGAAACTAAAATAGTAATACAAACTCATTATGTTTCTATATTGCTTTGAACTTTGTAAGTAACTTTTATTCATCAAATGCCCACTGTGTACCAGTAACCATACTAGATACTTCCATGTACATTACCTCATTGAGTTTTCCTAAATGATTGTGTTTTATATGAAAATAGTGATGCACTTGTGGAGATACATCTTTAAAGAAAACATTTTTTGTATTTGCGTGTTCTAAATTTATATGTAAATATAAAACATATTTTTAATTGAGAGCATAGAACAAAGATTGCAGTTGATGATATATAGTAGAAACAACACTAACCAGCTATGGGCAAGTGACTTAAATTTCTCTTGGGTCCTATTTCCCATCGATAAAATCATAGGACTAGGTTTGAGAAGGGACTCAATCAAGGGGTTCTCAAACAGTAGACTGGGATCCGTTATTTCTTTTTTTACTTCATTTTATTATAGAGATGTGAGGTACAAGTCAGGATTAGGTACATAAGTAGTCTAGTAGTCTATGTACAGGTGGAATTTGGGCCTTCAACTGGTCCTCACTTCCCCTGGTTTAGGATCAGGTACTCTTAGTGATGTGATGTTCCCCTCCCACCACCACCAACCCCCACCCCACCCACCCACCGCAGCCCTGCAGTGTCCTGCTACTGCCAGTCCCTCTTACAGTCTTGTGATAAAGGTTCAGGACCCATTTATGAGTGAGAACATGTGGTATTCAGTTCTTTGTTTCTGTGACGGATCACTGAGTATGATAGACTCTAAATCCGTCCAATTTGCTGCAAAGTCCATAGTTTTACCCCTCTTTGTGGGATCAGTTCTTATTTATGCTTCTGCAATCCATATAGAACTTTCTAATTAAAACCTAATTGATACGGCTTTTCATATTGGGTGTTTATATGATAACCACTTCTTTTAGGACTCAAATATAAATGCAAGAAGTGCTTTTAAAAATGAAATAATATTTTGGTATTACCTATGGTGAGAAATGGTAAAATACTGGTTTTAAAAATATTTATATATTAGAATTAAGAGCAATTTTGGGTCCCAGAGTTTGTGGTGGTAGAAGTTACCATTTCTAACATTTTCTTTAAACAGAAAAAAGGAATTCATCGTTGCACAAAATGCAGACTACAGTTTTTGACTTGCAAGGAGAAAATGGATCATAAGACACAGCATCGTACATTTATAAAACCTAAAGAACTAGAAGGATTGCCTTCTGGAACAAAAGTGAGTTTTTAAAATTTTTTATTATTATGGATAGAAGGAATAAGATCCAGTGTTAGCACAATAGGGCAATTACAGTTAACAGTAATTTATTGTATATTTCAAAATAACTAATAAAATAGAATTGAAATGTTTCTAACACAAAAGGAATGATAAATGCTTGAGGTGGTGGATGCTGTAATCATCCTGATTTGGTCATTACATATTGTATGCTTATATAAAAATATCACATGTACCCCAAAAATGAGTTTGAGTGTTATATTTTAACATTTTGTATGATAATAGAAATAAACTACTACCTGGTTTTATCTATTGAATATAATAAAGTTGATTTATGGTTTTTTTGAGACCTTAATTTTAGGTTTTATCATTCTTATGCTTGGAAAGGAAAACTTGTAACCATTGTTTTTTGAGTTTATTGACGTGCTTTGTTGGAGCGGTATTTCTAGTGCAACTAGATTGACTGTACACTGAGTCAGCGAGTTATTTCAGTGTTCTGTGGGCTGTCTTTGAGCTATTTCAGTTAGCAGTGTATATGTCTATTTCAGCTGCTAGACTTAAAGGTGTTTGAGATCAGGAATCATGTTTAATTTATCTTTGTGTTCCCAACATCCGTCATGGTGCTTTGAATGCCATAGGTTTGTTGAAGTTGGTTTTAATGAATCTGCTCTCAGAGAAGCAAATTCTGCTCCTGAATAGCATCTCTGTTTTTAGCGAGCAAGCACATGTCTGACTACAAATTTTCTTCTTCCTGTTGGCCTCATATACATATGGTTTCTCTGACTTCTTTATATAAAGTTAGCTCTTGAATATTTTCTCCAGTGAAGGAATAGATAATTCAAAATGAAATAATCCCCAAATGTTATTTATTATTTTGAGACAGGGTCTCACTCTGTCACCCTAGACTAAAGTGCAGTGACACAATCACAGCTCACCACAGCTTCAACCTCATGGGCTCAGGTGCTCCTTCTGCCTCAGTCTCTACAGGAACTAGGACTACTGGCACACACCACCATGTCCAACACGTTGTTTTTTTTTTTTAATAGAGACAAGGTCTTGCTTTGTTGCCCAGTTGATCTCGGACTCCTGGACTCAAGCAATTCTTCCACCATGGCCTCCCAAAGTACTGGTATTACAGGCATGAGCCACCATGCTCAGCCTGTATTTGGTTTTGAGTACACACCATTGAATGTATGTCTGCAGTTTGAATGAACAAAAATAAAGTAAAACAATGATCTGGACATCTAGAGTGAGAGAAACTATCCAGTGTCCTTCACTGCAATCCATTTATTCCATGTTGGGACTAGACATGGAGAATACTAATGAAGGCATTACATTCCTCTCTCATATCTTCCCTTATTAATAAGATGGCAATAGTAATGATAATAATGATACTATATGTCTTTTTTTTTTGAGTTGGAGTCTCATTCTGTTGCCCAGACTGGAGTGCAGTGGCACACTCATGACCACCACAGCCTTGACCTGCCTGGGCTTAGGCAATCCTTCCACCTCAGCCTTCCAAGTAACTGGAACTACAGGCTCAAGCCACCATGCCCGGCTACATTTTTTATTTATTGTAGAGACAAGGTTGCGCCAAGTTACTTAAGCTTGTCTCGAACCCCTGGGCTTAGGCAATCCTCTTGCCTCAGTGATTAGAGGCTTGAGATACCACACCCAGCCTGATACTATTTGTCTTATAGCACATTAGAATTAAGCTTTCCGGGTTTGAGACCAGCGTGGGCAACTTGGCGAGACCTCATCTAAAAAAAAAAAAAGAGAATTACGCTTTCAATGTGCTTTTTATACATTTTATTTTCTAATTCATCTGGCAATCCAATGAAGTAGTCAAGGCAGGTATTATCCCCATATTACAGACGAAGAGGCTTAGGATAAATTCTTTACTCAAGGTCACATGGCTAGGAAAAGGTAGTGATGAGATTTTTTGTTTTGTTTTTTTGAGTTGGAGTCTCACTCTGTCGCCCAGACTGGAGTGCAGTGGCCGCTCCTGGCCACTGCAGCCTCGACCTGCTAGGCTCCGGCGATCCTTCCGCCTCAGCCTTCCAAGTAACTGGAACTACAGGCACACGCTACCATGCCTGGCTAATTTTTGATTTATTGTAGAGATGAGGTCTCGCCAAGTTGCCCAGGTGGGTCTCGAACCGGTGGGCTCAGGCAATCCACTCACCTCAGCCTCCCAAAGCGCGGGATTACAGGCTGCGCCACTCAGCTAGTGATGAGATTTAACCTCATTATTTGACACCTACTCCAGTGCTTCTGTATGATACCAAACCACATGTATTTCATAGGACTTCACAGAGGCTGCTCCTCCAGTACATGGTGAAGAAACATAGTCAAAGAATTAAAGAGAATGTTAGTAGCATTTTCCATTATTAGCCAGTGGATATAATCAAACATATTCTTTTTTCAAATACTAAATGATAAATTTTGTATTAGCTACCATTAAGAAAATTCTAAGCATTATTTTAATCTCCATGCTTATGATGAATTACTATAATCTCCACCACAACCTTGGAAGCAGAAATCATGCCCAACGAGCTCCCAGAAAGAGAAGGTCACATTTACTGGAAATATGTTTTATAGTTACCAAAGGATAATGCAGACTTTTCCAGAATTATTATGTCAGGCTCTGAGATTTAAATTTTGACCTCTATATTTCTGGAGGCCTTTCAGTTATATTATAGCATAAAAATAGCTGTGGAATATACTCTTTTGATAGTCAAGTAATTTGTTCTAACCCCTAATTATCCATTAACATCTGTTTAACATACAATTGCTATCAATAGGAAGCTATAATATAACAGTAAATATCAAGATAAATCTCATTTAATAGGTCTGACTATTTAGAATAAGTGATATACTTACCTGACTAGAGTTTGCTGTTTGCAAAATAATGATGTTTAACTTTTTGTATTGCAGTGTTTTTTGTAACAGCTTTATTGAGGTATAATTCATATATCATACATTTCACTCATTTAAAATGTACAATTCAATGGTTTTTAGCATATTCACAGAGTTGTGCAAGCATCACCATCACCACAGTCAATTTTAGAACATTTTTATCACCCCCAAAGAAACCTTGTACCATTAGCATTTACTCTTTATTACCCCTTCACCAGCTGTGTGTAAACTTTAATCTCCTTTTAGCCCCTATAGATTTTCCTTTTCTGGACATTTCATATTAATGAAATCATACAATATGTGATCCTTAAGTACTGATTACTTTGGCTTGGCATAATGTTTTGTAGGTGCATCTGTATAGTACCATGTTTTAGTACTATATTCCTTTCTATGGCAGAATAATACTCCATTACATGGATATTTCACATTTTATTTATCCATTCATCAGTACTCGTTTTTGTGTGGACATATGTTTTCATTTCTCTTGGGTGTATACCTAGGAGTGAAATTGCTGAGTTATATGGTAACTTTTACTTTAGATTAGAAAACATAGTTTATTTTAAAAGTAAATTAGAGAGAGAGAGAGAGAAAGAAAAAATTCACCTCCCCAAGGTGGGTAGGGGGCCAAGCCAGGAAGCAAGGCAACAGCCATAGCTCAGAGAGCACATGGCCACCCCAGAGTCTAGCAAGGCAATGGCCCGTATATGGTAACTCTTGTCTTTAATACTTTGAGAAACAACCAAACTTTTTCAATATGACTGTACCATTGTACATTCATAGCAACATGTGTTTATTGACCATTTATATATCTTCTTTAAAGGAATGCTTATTCATGTATTTTACCTTTGGTTCCTTATGCTTTAGGTGTCATATTTAAGAAACCATTGCCTAACTCATGGTCACAAGGATTTACTACTATATTTTCTTCTAAGAGTCTTACAGTTTTACCTCTTAATATTTGGTTTTGAAGGCCAGGCATGGTGGCTCATGCCTGTAACCCCAGCACTTTGGGAGCCCAAGGTGGGAGAATCGCTTGAGCCCAGGAGTCTGAGACCAGCCTGGGCAACATAGTGAGACCTTGTCTGTCCAAAAAAATAAAAAATTAGCCAAGCCTGGTGGCACATGCCTGTAGTCTCAGCTACTTGGGAGGCTGAGGCAAAAGGATCGCATGAGGCCAGGAGATTGAGACTGCAGTGAGCCATTATCATGCCAATGCACTCTGGGTGACAGAGTGAGACCTTGACTCAAAAAATGGTGTTTGACACACTGTGAGGTTTTTTTTTTGTGAGGGCTGACAGTGATATTTTTAATATTAACGTGATTACTGATTTTCTAAAAATATATTACCTTTGTTTTTATAGGTTACTATTCGAGCTTCGCTTGGACCTCTCCAATCAAAAGCATCAACTATACCTCTCAGTTGTGGCCCAAGTACTTCTTCTTTTCAAGTCTCACCTCCAAAGTCTAAAAATACAACTGCTAAAGGTCCTACAAAATCTACTGCCAGTAAATCTAAGACAAGCAAGCCTCATGCAACTGCATCCACTGCAAATAAACCCAATACAAGTAAGCAAAGTGGAGGGCCACCTAAATGCAAAGCAAAATCCTCTTACAAGCAAAAGAGACAGCGCAACCGAAAAAACAAAATCAGCATAGCTTTGAAGAACTTAAGGTAACATCTTTATTCCTCATATACAATACTAATTTAATCTGAAATATTATGTTTATTTGAATATAATTTTCCATATCACAGAATCCTATTGCACATTTACATGATAATCACTTATCTGACATAAATACTAATAAGCAAATGATGAAAAAGATACTCTTTTACAACTACCATGCAGAACTTGAATTACTGTGTTCTATAATTTGCATCTTTTACACTATTCTTATATCTTGTGCTTTTATCTAATAATAGTTGAACTGGTTAATTTGATCCTTTTTTTTCCAGGGAAACTTTTACTGGTATTACATTTTTTATACTTATTCTTTTATTGGTATTACACTTTTTACAAAGCCAGTTTTTAAATTATGTTTGAAATATATTTCAAAGATACTACTTTAAACATCTTGAGTTTAATTAATAAAGACTAATAAGTCTTTGCCTTATTATTTTGTTTTACAATATATTTTTGTTTTTTTTCCTGTCTGCATAAGGTGTCGTCGGGGAATTCACAAGTGCATTGAATGTCGTTCTAAAATAAAAGATTTTGCAAGCCACTTTTCTATATATATTCACTGTAATTTTTGCAAGTACAATACTAACTGTAACAAAGCCTTTATAAATCATATGATGAGGTAAGTTAAACAGATAATCTGCCAATCAAAATTGCCATTCAGGAAGTTTTTTGTTTTTGTTTTTTAATAAAGTTGTCCTATTAGAAACAAGTTTGTCTCCTCAAGGAACTAAAAGGTTCTAGCAATAGGGAACATCTAGGATGTTCTGTACTATTTTTCAGCATAGTAGTTCATAAACTTAATGGAACAAAAACTATAAGAACAATTAGATGAATGAAATTGGAATGAGTTTGTTAGGGAAATTTGTTTTTCTATGGGAACTTTTTTCCCCCTTTATTTCTTTCAAAAAGTGGTTATTTTCCAACATAAAATTTTAAATGTTTTCCACATATTTATCCAATGAATGCAGTCAGCTCTCTGGATCTGTGGGCTCTACATCTGTGGATTCAACCAACTGTGGATCAAAAATGTTAAAAAATGCATCTGCACTGAACATGTACAGACTTTTTTCTTGTCATTATTCTCTAAACAATACAGTTTAACAACTGTTTACATAGAACTTACATTGTATTAGGTATTATAAGTAATCTAGAGATGACTTGAAGGGTATAGGAGGATTTGCATAGGTTATATGTAATGCTGTGCCATTTTATCTCAGAGACTTGAGCATCTGCAGATTTGGGTGTCCACAGGTGATGCTAGAAACCAATCCCCTATGAATACCAAGGGACCCCTGTATATGTAACCTCATGAGTGTTATCCTCTTCAAAACAATCACTTTGATATACTACGAACTTTATTTTCTCTCCTTTTTTCTGTCTTCCCCTGCCCATTTATCTGTGCATGTCTTTTCAGCTATCCATCTTTGCATTCATTCAAAGAAACATAAAATGAGAGACTATAGGGATATTTCAGTCATGATGCTTCTGTTAGAATTCCTTTTCACACATCAATTCAACTTGAACTTGAATTTGAACACTTATAATATACTTCATATACTAGGGAAAGATTTCAGAGCCCACCTTACTTTTACTTTGAATAATCAAAAAGTGTTCAGATATAAGTATGATAAATTGATTACTCAAATTGAAATTGTTCTATTTATTTTCAGTTAGAAATAAAGTATAGCCAATAAGAGTGGTTTTCTTTCAGATTATTACAAAACCTGTATATTACTTTCTGGGTATAGTTAACTACCACTTTGAAGGATTTGCCCACATTTTTTGGTGGCTTCAGCACCTGGCTCATAGGTTTGATTCTCCCCCGCCTCGATGGTCAACCTGACCTCATGGTACCTTGACTTCTTTAGTGCCAGTTCTTCACATCTACCTGTACTTCATTGTATCCCCTTTCTTAATACCGTCCCATTTTACCTCACCATAGAAAATATTTATTTTCTTTTTGTAGAGACGGGTCTCACTATGTTGCCCAGGCTGGTCTCGAACTCCTGGCCTTAAGTGATCCTCCCTGCCTTGGCCATCCAAAGTGATGGGATTACAAGCATGAGCCACCATGCCCGGCCAGAAAATATTTTCTATTCTCATTACCCCCATGACTTTAAGGATCTTAACCCCTTTTTTCCCACCAAGTAGCACCAATCCAATTTTGTCATTCAACCTTAACCTTCAGGTAATTTGTTTTGAGTCCTGCTTTGTTTTTGTCCTAGAATCTTACATCTTCACAGTCATGCTTGGCCTTGCTGTCTTTGAATTTTTTATCCTTTTTGATCTATCTCTATGCTCAGTTTTGGACTGCCACACTGCTTGAATCTAGCTTTGCACCGTGGCAGTTTATTCAAGGCACAGTTAGTACTAATTGAAAACTGCTTGACTAGGCTCAGTGGCTCAACCTGTAATCCCAGCACTTTGGGAGGCTGAGTCGAATGGATTGCCTGAGCCCGCGGGTTCAAGACCAGCCTGAGCAACTTGGCAAGACCTCGTTTCTACAGTAAATCAAAAATTAGCCGGGCGTGGTAGTGCATGCCTATAATTCCGGGTACTTGGAAGGCTGAGGTAGACAGATGGCTGGAGCCCAGCAAGTCAATGCTGGGGTGGCCCTGAGTGTGCCATTGCACTCCAGCCTGGGCGATGGAGTGAGACTCCAACTCAAAAAAAAAAAAAAAAGAATGCTGCTTGAATCTGTGCTTGATTCCATCAGTTCTGGATTCATGATCTTAAACTTTAATTTGGTCCTGTTTTTTTTTCAAATACTTCTTATGTTCATCTACAACATCTGTCAAAATGTTAATGTAGTCTCTCAGTTGTTAACCTTGCCTACTTATTACTCAGAGGTTGTCCTTTTTCTCAAGATTAACTTTCTCCTACCTCATTTTTTTTCTTTCATCCAGACACCAATCTCAGGAAACAAACGTATCCCACTTTTTTAAAAGTTAATGCTGCCCCTCATCTACATTTCCTCCACAACCTGATTCTGCTATTTGGGACCTTCAGTCCATCTCTTTTCTCGACTACATTCATTCTGCATGCAGATACTTTCAGGAAGTTTTTTTTAGGATGAAGGAGATCCATCCTTCACATATTTTACTGTCTTCCTTTTACCATCGACATTTGAAATGAGTATTCTTTACTAGCTTGTCATTTTTCACCGTTATGATTTGAGTGTCACCCCCACCTACAGCTGAAGTTGCTCCTCTAAAGGTTATCAGTCATATCCTAATCACTAAATATACTCACTGTTTTTCATTCTTACTCCTCTGTGACTTCTTCAGAGTATTTGACACTTGATTACTCACTTTTGGAACTCTTCTCAACTTTTGTTAAACTGTTAACACCATTTTTCTTCCTTTTTTGCTACTCCCTCTATATATAATTAGCTTTTCTTCCTTCAAACTCTTCTTGTCCCTTAGTATTCACTTTCTTGGTACCTTAACCACTCTCAGAGTTTTACCTTGTACCTTTCAAGTGTAAATCCTCCAGTTTCAATGCTAAGTTTTCCTGAGATTCAGTTCATTATTTCTAAGTATTTAATATTTTCATCTTTGACTCACTGGCATCTATAAAGAACAAAAATCCTCTGTTGAGGATTCAAACCACTTTCACCCCAATATCCTTTAAGCTTAGTCTGATTCAGGGCATGATTTGCATAAACATGGAACACCAGCTGGAAATAATTCACTGTCCCAAGTTTCTGAAGTTCTCTTGATCATACATCATGGCTTCCTGGAAGTCCTCTTCTGCAGTTTCCCACGCTGCCTCCACTGCTACAGTGGTTCTGTACCCATACCTCAGTTGCTCTAAACCACGTTCCAGCCAGCCTTTCCCTCGGTACACTTCTGGGAGCAACGTTGTTCTCTTATTCTGTGCCAAACACACGACTGCCCTAACAGATCTCCTATTCTGCCACTAATTTATAGAGTATTAAATTGAAAAATATATTTGGCATTTCTTATATACCCATGTGTCATTCTGTCCTCCCCTCCCATTTTCATAGACATCTCAACTGTCTTGTGGGACTCCAACCCCGTTCTAGCCCCAAACATTCCAGTTGGCCCCAGGCTTCCTTCAATGCCTTTTCCTCTAATTTCCAGTGAGCCCCAACCCTGCACTGTCATCGTGCACACTGAACTCTTATTCATCGTTAACCTCATAGAGCTGGAAGCTTCCACCTCAACTCTTCTAGGGGCCTTGTAGGTCCCTTGCTTTTCCCCTGCTTCAGTGGTGCCTTGCTTTCCTCGTTGCCTCTGGTACCTCCTCTTGAATGGTGTGCCCTCACTCCTACTCAGCATGGACGTAGGCTTAGCTCTATAGGCACAGAAGCGTCGTTTTCTCAGATGCTGAGTACTTTTATTCCCAGCCTACACCAACTCTGTTGCCAGAAGATAGCCCCCCCATCAATTAATCTTCTCCAATATATAGTTTCTTCATATTCACTATCTAAAGTGACTTTTTCGTAGTCTTGATTATTCCCTGGAATGTCCCTCTTCTTCCTTTTCATTTCATATGTGAAGTATCTGATCAGCACAGCCACACATAGGGATCATTCCTTTTCTTGAGTTCTGTAATTCTGCCTTATATGTGTCTTCATCACCTCTTTTTCAAAAAACAGAGAGAGATGGGATCTTGCTATGTTGCCCAGGCATCTGATCTCCAACTCCTGGCTTTGAAATTCTCCTGCCTCAGCCTCCAAAAGTACTGGGATTACAGCCCTGAGCCACTGCTCCCAGCCTCTGTTATCTCTTTGAGAGAGATACTCATTGCATTCATCATGGCATCTATCCTGAGGATATTTTCTTGGAATTACAGCTTGCTGGAATCTTTCTTTCCCCATATTCTGGTGATGGTTACCTTGTGTCTGAGGGTAACAGTTGACCTGTGTTGGCTAGTTTGGGTCTGTCTGTTCAAAATAGGGCTAGCGCTTCTCAAACTTTATCTTGCATAAGAACCAGCTGGGAAACTTGTTAAAACTGATTTCTGGGTCCCATTGTCAGAGATTAATTTATTAGGTTTTCAGTAAGCCCTGTGACTTTGTATTTCTAATAAGCTCCCAGATGTTGCTGGTCCACAGACCACAAATTTAGTAATACTGTGCTAGGCTAATCCTGGCTGATCTTGTCTGACTTTCTAACACAGGAAAGCATTCCTTATCAGTTTAAAAGGTGTAAGAGCTATTATCATTGGCAGCAAAGTTTGGTTAGTGGTTTTCTGTTCTGTGCATAGGAGAAGCATTGTTTTAACTCATGAGCTCTGCCTCCGTTAATTTGCTTTTTTTGTGTATGTGTGTCAGGGTCTGACTCTGTCACCCAGACTGGAGTTCAGTAGTGGCATGATCACAGCTCCCCACAACCTTGTCTCAGGCGATCCTTCCATCTCAGCCTCCTGAGTATCTGGAACTACAGGCGCATGCCACCATGCCCAGCTAATTTTTGGAAGATTTTTTTTTTTTTTTTTTTTTTAGAGAATTGAAGTCTCGTTATGTTGCCTAGGCTGGCCTCAAACTCCTGGGCTCAGGTAATCCTCCCACTTCGGCCAACCAAAGTGCTGGGATTACAGGTGTGAGCCAATGAGCCTGGCTAATTTGCTTTCTTTAAAAGTTCTTCTAGTAATTGCAAAGGACTCTGAATGCTTCATTTTTCTGACATTTAGCAATGGCATTTAGCTTACTTAGTGTTTACTTCCAGGATCATTTAGATTGTCCTCCCTCCTCAAACATATTAAGATTAGAATGTAATAAATAATTATTCATGACAATTTCTATCATAGCAACATACAAATATCCCTTAAATTGTTTTTACTCTTAATAGTTGAAAAATACTTTGGTACTTTTTGTATTTTTCAAATAATGGTAAGGCACTGATCCAGTGAGCCCCTAGAAATCTAAGAATATTCTCAGAGAAATATGTTATTAGAAAATATACAGGTAAGGGTGGGCGCAGTGACTCACGCCTGGAATCCCAGCACTTTGGAAGGTGGAGGCGAGAGGATTGCCTGAACCCAGGGGTTGGAGACCAGCCTGGGCAACTTGGAGAGACCTCATCTTTACAATAAATCAAAAAATTAGCTGGGCATGGTGGTGCACACCCATAGTTCCAACTACTTGGAAGGCTGAGGTGGAAGGATTGCCTGAGCCTAGCAGGTCAAGGCTGCAGTGGCTGTGATCATGCCACTGCACTCCAGCCTGGGTGACAGAGTGAGACTCCAACTCAAAAAAAAAAAAAAAAGAGAAGATACAGGTAAAATGGAATGTAAGACAAAAATCTTGAATTTAACAGAGATGACTATCTTAGTCCATTTGGATGGCTATAACAAATTACTATAGATTGGGTAGCTTATAAACAACAGAAATTTATTTCTCACAGTTCTGAAGGCTGGAAAGTCCACGATCAAGGTGCCAGCAGATTCGGTATCTGGGTGAGGGCCCACTCCTCATAGACAGCACCTTCTTGCTGTGACCTCACATGGTGGAAGGGGTGCACTAGCTCCCTAGGGTCTCTTCTATAAGGGCACTAATCCTAATATCATCACCTTGGGGGTTGAGATTTTAACATGAATTTGGGGGTACACAGACATTCAAATCACAGCAATGACCAACAGAATTGTATTCTATAGATCATGGTCTTTTATTTAAAACTAAGAAATGAAGCATAGCCTTGAAATGTGGCCATAAAATGAATATCATTTATTGTATAATAAAATTAATAAAATCCTGTTTGTCTGTTATCCCTCCAGCTCTCATAGTAATGATCCAAGTAAACGGTTTTATATTTTTAAGAAGCATTCAGGAGCGCTCAGGTAAGAGTTGATCTTTTTTCCATTCTGTCTGTTGAAAAATTATAGTAATTTTTAAAACCTCATGTTGGAGTTCCTACTTTGGAAACCTAAATGATTGCTTACTGGACAGAGTTCTCTTTATTTATCCTGAGACCAAAGTGAATGGGGGATAGCCTGTCATCTCTGGCTAAAAACACCCTTTCAATAGTTCCGGGCATTAAGGTGAAACTTTCCTGCATTTGCATTGTAAAATAACGGAAATAAGACTCTCTAACAATATTTGAATAGAAGTAAGTTTAGTAAAACACTGGCATACTTGAAATAATTATAAAGCCTTCATCATTCTGTGTTTTTTTTAAATAAAGAAAAGTACACAACTTGTTTATAGAAAAAATTGTTGTAATTTTAAAAGGCATTGATAATTTGGTCATGCCACACTCAGCTCAAAATTCACTAAACATTTTTTCTTTTTAAATTTTATTTTTTTCCTTTATTTTATTGTAAGGATGTAGAGTTCAAGTCAGGATTAAGCACATAAGTGGTCTACGTGCAGGTGAAGTTTGGGCCTCCCACTCATCCTCACTTGCCCTAGTGTAGGATCAGGTACCCTTAGCGATGTTATGTTTCCCACCCAGCCCACCCTGGCACTTCCAATCCCTCTCTTGTAGTATTGTGATAAACGTTCAGGACCTACTTATGAGTGAGAACATGTGGTACTCAGTTCTTTGTTTCTGTGATAGATTACTGAGTATGATAGACTCTAAATCCATCCAAGTTGCTGAGAAGTCCATAACTTTGTCCTTCTTTTGGCTGTGTAATACTCCATTGCATATATGTACCACACTTTCTTTATCCAGTCCACTTTCAATGGGTAGCAGGGTTGGTTCCATGTTTTTGCTATTGTGAATAGTGCTGCAATAAACTTACATGTGCAGTTGTCTTTTTGGTAGAACAATTTGTGTTCCCCCAAGTGTATTCCCAGGAGAGGGATTGCTGGGTCATATGAAAGGTCAATTTCTAGCCAGGATTGGTGGCTCAGCCTGTAATCCTGCGCCTTTGGGAGGCTGAGGTGAGTGGATTGCCCAAGCCCGCGGGTTTGAGACCCTCCTGGGCAGGCAAGACCTCATCTCTACAATAAAATCAGAAAATTAGCCGGACGTGGTAGCGCACGCCTGTAATTCCGGCTACTTGGAAGGCTGAGGTGGAAGGATCGCTGGAGCCCAGTAGGTCGAGGCTGCAGTGGCCGCTCCCGGCCACCGCACTCCAGTCTGGGCGACAGAGTGAGACTCCAACTCAAAAAAAAAAAAGAAAGGTCAATTTCTTTAAACATTCTTTTTACTCTGTTTTCCTTTGTTTGATTATTTTGCTCATTTTGACATACATTTGCCAGGCATTGAATAGTACCTGGACCATAGTAGGTACTCTGTAAATATTTGTTGAGCAAAATAATATATATGTTGAAAACCATATATGTGGATGAAGTTGGACGAACAGCTCATAAGCAGAGAAAAATTGTATTCTGTTTTAAAAATATATTAGTGCTAATTTTTTTTTTTTTTTAATCAGAGTCTCACTGTCACCCAGGTTAGACTGTAGTGACTTGCTCACAGCCACCAAAGCCTCAACCTGCTGGGCTCAGGTGATCCTTCCACCTCAGCCGTCTAGGTAGCTGGAACCACAAGCATGTGCCACCACATTTTGCTAATTTTTTAATTTAATGTAGAGACAAGGTCTTGCCAAGTTTCCCAGACTGTTCTCGAACCCCTGGGCTCAGGTAGTCCTCTTGCCTCAGCCTCCCAAAGTGCTGGGATTACAGGCATGAGCCACAGTGTCTGGCAGTGCTATATTTAAAACCTTACTGAATTCAGGTGTTACCGTTACTGAAAATTTTTATAAGATTGAAAAGGAATTTATTAATTCTAATGATGTGACTTTATTTGATTTTTATCACACTGTTGTCAAGCTCAACTGTATGATTTTTAAAATCTGAGATGCTTTTTTTTCCAACTTGGATCACTTTCAGATCTAAATAGAAAATTGGTCAATCTCTGTATGAGACTAAGCATATTTATAATTCTGTGAGCAATATTTTTTGTAATTATTATTTCATCGAAATGAAATGTTCATTCTTTAGCTGTTTATTGTGCACCTATCATGTATAACACAATGTAGCAGGTCCTGTACAGATGACAGAGATGAAGAAGAAAGTTTGGTGCCAACCTTCAAGGAATATACAATTTACTGGAGGGATATAAGGTGTAAGCATAAATAACTACAGTAATACAAGGAGGTTTGTAGTAAGTGCAATAAGAGTTACTGATTTCAAAGGGGAGAGAGATTTCTACTTATTCTTATATGGCCCAGGGCATTCTAGTTGGAGAAAATAACATGAATAAAAGTACAGAAAAGAAAAAACAGAAACTATATGTGTTCTTCTGAGTCATAATGAGTAACTGGTAGTACAGTTTGGATGGGGTAAAGTTCATATGCCACAGTATTAACATCCAAGTCTTGGGGAGTCGTTTTGAGCTTAGATCCATATTGTGGAATCCTTGAAAACAAGGCTAGGGAGTTTAGGCTTTATTTTAATTTGGAGACACTGAGGAAACCACGAATGTTTTGAGTAGAATCAAGCATATTGAAGAAAGGTCGATTTGGAGGGGATACACAAGTGAGTTTGTAGCTGTATGAGGCACATAAACTGGTTAAGGCTGTTGTGGTGGTTAAGACTAATTTAATAATGGCCTGGGTTATATCATGTTTAAGAACATGGGCTCTGGAATCAAAGGGCTCTAACTTGGTCCTGGCTTTGATAGGTTTCTAAGCCAGACCCTGTCCTCTGTAAAAAAAAAAAGTCATAATTATAGTACCTACCTCTTTGGATTGTTACAAGATTTAGATCTAAAACTCTCAGACTATTACAGAGTAAGTGTTCAACAAATTGTTAATATTATAAAATGTTAGAAATATTAAATGTTTTCAGGAAGAAGAGAGTCAGAAATAATGACAGTTTTGAGCCTTGGTGATTGGGAAATGGCATCATAAGAGAGACCAGTCAGGAGGGGTGATTTTGGGGGGGAAAGCACACCATTTCAGTTTTATGAAGCTAATTTCTGATATGCAGGAGTGACAGCTAGATATAAATAAATAACAGGACGTTAAGAGTAGAGAAGTCAGTTCAGGGTATGCTACTGGTTTTTACTCCTGTAGAGGTAAAATATTTAAGTTTCAAGTATCTAATGAACTTCAAAAGTACATGTATTTATCCTGAGACCAAAGTGGGCAGGGGATATCCTATTAATTAATTGATAATAATAACAATAATTACATTATTTATTTATTTATTTATTTACTTTTGAGTTGGAGTCTCTCGCCCAGACTGGAGTGCAGTGGCCGCTCCCGGCCACCGCAGCCTCGACCTGCTGGGCTCCAGCGGTCCTTCCGCCTCAGCCTTCCAAGTAGCTGGAACTACAGGCGCGCGCTACCATACCCGGCTAATTTTTTGATTTATTGTAGAGATAAGGCCTTGCCAAGTTGCCCAGGCTGGTCTTGAACCCCTGAACTCAGGCAGTCTTCTTGCCTCTGCCTCCCAAAGTGCTGGAATTACAGATGTGAGCTACCGCGCCCAGCCATGATTTATTTTTACAACCTTCATATTTCTTCTCTAATTTTATCCTCAAATAAGACACTTGATTATAGACTCCACAACCTTTTTTTGTTCACTGTTGTATGCAGAATACCTTGTAGTATACTGTGTGTAAAGAAAGTCCTTAGCAAATATATATTTATGTATTTGAATGAATGAATATTACAACCTTGCTTTGCAGGTCGTGACTGGCACATGTTACACAAGTTGTTAAGGAAGTTAAGACTGGGCTTTCTGTCTCTTGACACCTAGCTTTTAGCAATACATTGAGAGGGAACAATTTATAAAGCACTAAATGTTAGCATAATTTAGACATGGCTGTGCCATTTTCTAGAGAACCATTTTGGTTATATCAAATTTATATAACAGAATGGGGAAATGAGGGTCATGGCACGCAAAATGCAAATCAAGAGTTATTACGTGGAAAAATGGATTATGGATTTCCATAGAATATAAGGACCTTCTCTTTCTTACTGTCCTCTTTTTTTCATAGGGGCATTACTCTAGTGTGCCTTAATTGTGATTTCCTAGCTGATTCTTCTGGCTTGGATCGTATGGCCAAACACTTAAGCCAACGTAAAACTCATTCTTGCCAAGTTATAATAGAGAATGGTACGTATATATAACTGTTTCTCTGAATTTTTGCTATTTATTTCAGTGTTTTTGCTCAGCCACAATATGAACTCTTATGTCTTAAATTGATAGTCTCACCCTTTATATATGCTGTTTTAAATGTAAAACTCTTCTTCTTCCAGTTTCCCAAAGTACCTCAACTTCTGAACCTACTTCTGAGTAAGTTTGGTTTTCATTCAGTGCATGTCACTTTAATGAATTTTAGCACTGTTGCATTTTGTAATGTGTTATTAATAGGAATGAAAAATATTAATGTATTTTGTTTTTGTTTTTTAAAGCCGCTTGTTGAAATAGATTTCTGCTCTGTGAAGCTCGTGCAGCTTGGTGCAAGACAAGTTGGAATTTCCTAACTTCAAAGTTCTGAAGTATTTTCTCATATGAAGGTGGTTTAACAGCCAAGTTCGTGACACTAGCTCTCATTCAGCTCTTTTCAGCTTTCAGATTACACTAGATTCTTATTCCACCTTATCTTTGTGTCAGGTTAACATATCTTAACATATATTTTTCTCCAATTGGCTCTGCCTCCAAAAATAACTTTGTTGCTGTGGTCTTTTCTTGTTTTGCCTAAAATAATTTGTGTTTTTCTCTGCTATACTTGCCTTCAGAATATTACATATCAAACAATATGGCTGTTCATCTTTTTTGTCAGTGTTGTCTGCTTTCTTAGTGAATTTCTTCTGTCTTACATTTTTACGACAGATAGCCATTTTTTCTTCATCCCTTGTCTGTCATTGTCCTATTTTTCAGATGCAAAAGCAACACAGACATTTCAAAATGTGTCCAGTGTACTCCTGGACAGTGTCCCCCTTTAATGGACACAACTGATGCCTATTTTCTCTTTCTAAGGAATGTGAATTATTTGACTGTAACACTCCTCTAGTTTGTGGCCTTAAGAAATCAGATCTTGGGAAGAGTCCCTTCCTGCCTGACTGGCCTCCCATAAGGCTGATGCTGATTTGGCCAGAGATGACCTCAAGGCCCAGCAGATTGAGCACAACTTCCCACTGGGGGCTTTGGCTTTTGAGCTTAAGCTTATGGGTCGATGCTAACTAAGAGAAGCCCATCAAATCAGTACTTCAACATCCAAGTTGAAGTTTAATCATTTTGACTGCTGCCCTTTAATTTTCTTCTAGCATACATGCAGTCCAAAGAATATAAAAATTCTGATTGTGAAATCAGAAAACTAGCCAGCCATGTTGGCACACACCTGTAGTCCCAGCTACTCAGGAGGCTGAGGCAGAAGGATCGCCTGAGCCCAGAAGGTTGAGATTGCAGTGAGCCATGATCGTGCCACTGCCCTCCAGTCTGGGCAACAGAGTGAGACCTCAACTCAAAACAATTAAAAAACAAAATTCTGACTGTTTAGTGAACCAAGATTACTTTTATGTTCTTGGAAAAACAATTTCTACAATTACAGTCCCAAAGTCATACTCATATTGTTACTCATATTGTTACTTTAAATTTTATACAGTATTAAAGTCTAGGAATTTTCAGCAATACAAATATTCAGATTTAAAATTTTTTTAATTTAATTTTATTTGGTAGCTTGATTTTATGTCCCTCATCAAATGTATTGATGTCCATTTTATTGTGTCTACTTTTATACTCTTTAAAGCTTTAAAGCTTTTGTTTTCTGTTTGTATCTTTTTTTTTAACAACTCCATGACATTTTAAAAGAATTCTCTACAAATTTCATGTAACTACCTATTGGGTAGTATCTTAATTTGGTACTTGTTCAGATTATTAGACATTGTTACATGCTCTATCTCATTAACTTAATAACTATCATTAACATTGACTTAGGGATTGTGAGTTCAAAGACAAAAATTTGGCAAAAACTCTTCTTACAGACCTTAAAACAAGTTTTAAAGTTACATTTCTATACATCTAACACATAATATCTTCTTAGCCATTAATGTAATTCCTTTGGATAAAGATAATATATTCAGAAACTATTGGGACCAAAAAATGTACTTGTTTCTTGCCCATATATATATAGATGTATATTTTTTTTAATTTGGTGTTTGTTTATTTTGGTTACATTGAATATAGAGTCGTTGAACAGTTTTGATGTTGTTACTTATTTTTTTAATAAAATTTGCATTGTTAAAGTGCCTCGGGAATTATTTTTTAACAAGTAACTTCATGTAAAAGCCGTAGATTGAATTATACAACCAGGAGCATGGCTTCACTCCTAGTTCCACGGAGCTGGATTGCTTGGCCTGCACACTGGGAGCTTTATCTGCTGAATGCATCTTGCACTTTTTCCTCCAGCACAGTTAAGAGTTCACGATTTATATTTTACTAATTTCTTGAACTTGAAAGACTAGCAGAAGCTCCTTTGTGATCTTAGTAACCATGAAGGTGGGCAGGCGCTGAAGGTGTTTGACTCAATCGTGAGTGGTTATTTTACTCTAAGATCAGAACTAATCGAATGTGCTTTGAAGCATTGAAAGCCACTTTTCTGTGACCATTTGTTATGTCATACTCCTTGCAGTTTTAATTATGATTCATTATTTGTAATTTTCCAGACTGATTTCTGCTGTAAACAATTTTCCAAAATCTTTAAAAGTGGCCTGTGTTACAGTGGTGTACTTGGTGAAACTCTGGTCTTTATTTCCTTACCTGTCTGTAGGATGTTTTGTCAATCACCATATTCCTACTCAACTTTTAAAACATTTTTAGTGTGGTAAAAAATATATATATATCTATATATTATTTATGTTATATATATAACAAAATTTGCCATTAAACCATTTTCAACTATATAATTCAGCAGCATTAATGACACGCAACCTTTTCTTTGTTTTAAACCTTTGCTCAGAAATAACAACTTCTTTGCATTTTTTAACATCAGTCTTCTTTTTATTTACAGATATTTTCTTTGTCTCTGTCATAGTTCAAAATTGGAAAAACTATATTCTTGTTGTAGCAGTATTTTAGGTAGAAGTCAGCATTGTGTTCTTCCATAGGATTCTATTTCTTACAGTGTGTGTCAGGTTATTTTTCTTAAAGTATAATATTCTTAAAGTTCTGTGTCCTGTAACATTTTTTTTTACTTTGTTTGAATAAAGCATTTCACACAGCCAGTACTAAGCTTGCTTATTACAGGCAGTTGACTTTTAATTGGTGTTAATGAATTCTAGCTTGACAGTCTGATCCCTCTTTAACCCCAGGCTACTCTAAACAGTTCTTTCACCTGAATCAGAAATAGCCATCTTAGTGCATGCATGCATTTTGGTTTCAATTGAATAAAAGGTATGACTGGCTCAGTTTCAGTTCATCACCATTATTAGAAAAATAGATACTAAATTACAAGTACTTACATTCCTGCTTTTCTTTTTGTCACACTTTGGCAAAATACTTCTTTGAATCTCATTTACTTGTTAAGCAAATTTTTTTTAAGTCGAAGTTTCACTGTTGCCCAGGCTGGAGTGCAGTGGCACACTCAACAACTACTACAGCCTCTACCTGCTGGACTCTGGAGATCCTTCCACCTCAGCCTTTCAAGTAGCTGGAACTACAGGTGTGCTCCACCATGCCTGGCTAATTTTTTGATTTATTATAGAGACGAGGTCTCACCAAGTTGCCCAGGCTGGTCTCAAACCCCTGGGCTCAGACCTCTCGCCTCTGCCTCCTAAAGTGTTGGGATTACAACTGTGAGCCACTTCATCCAGCTTATTCAGCAAATATTTTCTGAGCACCTACTATGTGCTTGGCACCGTTCTAGGTGTTGGAAATACAAACTGAAATCCCTTCATGGGACTTATATTTCAGTGCTAGGAAACAGACAATAGAAAACAAATAAGAAAATTATATAGTATGTTAGATGGTGATCAATACATGGAGAAATGGAATGTAGAGAATGGAGATAGCGAATATGAGTTGGGCATTGGGGGTTAGGGAATTGCCATTTTAAATTTTATGATTAAGTTAGGCCTCCTTGAGAAGATGGCATTTAGTAAAGACCTGAAGGAGATAGGAAAGTGAGCCACTTGGGTATCTATCAGAGGAGTATTCTGGAGAGGAAATAAGTACAAAAGTCCTGACATGGGAATTGGAACCCTCATGCACTGTTGGTGGGAATGTAAAATGGTTCAGCCACTATGGGAAACACTTTGACAGTTCCTAAAAGTTAAATATAAAATTACCAGTCTGGTTGCAATGGTTCATGCCTGTAATCCCGACACTTTGGGAGGCCGAGGCAGGAGGAGTGCTTAAACCCAGGAGTTTGAGACCAGCCTGGACAACATAGCAATACCTTGCTTGTCTATACAAAAAAAGTCAAAAAGATTAGCTGGGCGTGATGGTGTGAGCCTGTAGTCCCAGCTACTTGGGAGACTAAGGCAAAAGGATAGCCTGAACCCAGGAAGTCGATGAGGTGGTGAGCCATGATTGTGGTACTGTGCTACAGCCTGAGCACACTGCCTCAAAAAAAGAAGAAAAAAAGGAAAAATTATCATATGACCCCACAATTCCAATCCTAGGTATATAGCCAAAATAATTCAAAGCAGCTGGGCTCGGTGGCTCAGCCTGTAATCCCGCGCCTTGGGAGGTTGAGGTGATTGGATTGCCTGAGCCCGTGGGTTCGAGACCCGCCTGGGCAGCTTGGCGAGACCTCATCTCTACAATAAATAAATAAATAATTAGCCAGGTGTGATAGTACGCGCCTGTAGTTCCAGCTACTTGGAAGGCTGAGGCGGAAGGATCGCCGGAGCCCAGCAGGTTGAGGCTGCAGTGGCCGGGAGTGGCCACTGCACTCCAGTCTGGGTGACAGAGTGAGACTCCAACTCAAAAAAAAAAAATTCAAAGCAGATACTTCAATATCTATACATACATGTTTCATAGCAGTGCTATGCACAATAGCCAAAAGATGGAAATAGCCCAAATGGCATCCACAGATAAATGGATAAATTATGGTATATCCATACAATGGCGTCTTATTCAGCCACAATAAGGATGTGTATGAACCTCTTACACATTTGTTACATCAAAGAAGTCAGTCATAAAAGGTCACATATTGTATAATTTCATTCATATGAAATATCCAGGCCGGGCTCAGTGGCTCAGCCTGTAATCCCAGCACTTTGGGAGGCCGAGATGAGTGGGTTGCCTGAGCCTGCAGGTTCAAGACCAGCCCAGGCAATTTGGCAAGACCTCATCTCTACAATAAATCAAAAAAATTACCCAAGTGTGATAGTGCACGCCTGTAGTTCCAGCTACTTGGAAGGCTGAGGCTGATGGATCGCCAGAGCCCAGCAGGTCAACACGGGTGGCCATGAGCGGTGCCAATGCACTCCAGCCTGGGCGACAGAGTGAGACTCTGACTCAAAAAAAAACAAAAAAAAAGAAAAAGAAATATCCAGAATAGGAACATCCATGGAGACAGATTAGTTTCCAGAGTCTAGAGGGAAAAAGGAATGGGTAGCAACTGCATAATGGGTAGGAGGTTTTGTTCTGGGGTGATAAAAATGTTTGGGAACTAGAGGTGATGGTTGCACAACATTGTGAATGTACTAAATACCACTGAATTGTTTACTTGATGGTTAATTTTATGGTATTGAATTTCACATCACTTTCTTAAAACTTAGCAAATTAGGAATATGAAAGCAAACCTCCTTAACCTAACCTAATAGAAATCTACAGCTAACATAATGAGAGGAATGGGGAAAAGTCTCCAAAGTGGGCTCACACCTCGATCAAGGAACATGAACAGGACTGATGGAGTTGTCATGGAATTGCAGGGGGGCAGAGAGGAGGAGCAGGAGACGGGGCCTGAGTGGTCATACAGACCCTGTAGCATAGGGCCTTAGAGGCTGTTGTGAGAATTTGGCTTTTGTTCGGGGATAGGAAACCCTAAGTGGATCTTGAATGGTATTCTATACCTCAATAAAAAAGGTGAATGAAAAACAAGAATCATTATGTGTAGCCTTTTTTTTTTTTTTTGAGTTGGAGTCTCACTCCGTCGCCCAGACTGGAGTGTAGTGGCCGCTCCCGGCCACCGCAGCCTCGACCTCCTGGGCTCCGGCGATCCTTCCGCCTCAGCCTTCCGAGTAGCCGGAATTACAGGTGCGCGCTACCACGCCCGGCTGATTTTTTGATTTATTGTAGAGATGAGGTCTCGCCTGCCCAGGCAGGTTTCGAACCCGCGGGCTCAGGCAATCCACTCACCTCAGCCTCCCAAAGGCGCAGGATTACAGGCTGAGCCACCGAGCCCGGCTATGTGTAGTCTTAAAAGGATCACTCTAGCTGATGTCTTGAGAATAAGCTGCAAGCGACCGAGGGCAGAACCAGAGAGGTCAACTTGTAGGTTAAATCCAGGTGGGTGATGATGGGGCTTAGACGGGGATGGTAAGAGTGCAGGTGGTAAGTGGTTTAGTTGGGGGTATATCTTGAAGGTTGAGTCAACAGAATTTGTTGACAGTTGGATGTGAGTTGTGAGAGAAAAAAAGTGGTGTGAGGGGCAGCACGGTCTTAGCCTGGGCAACTGGAACAATGGTATTGATATTAACTGAGACAGAAAATTAAAGGAGGAACAGAGGCCGGGCTTGGTGGCTCAGCTTGTAATCCCAGCACTTTGGGAGGCCAAGGCGAGTGGACTGCCTGAGCCCGCGGGTTCGAGACCAGCCCGGGCAACTTGGTGAGACCTCATCTCTATAATAGATCAAAAGTGTGGTAGCGTGCACCTGTAGTTTCGGCAACTTGAAAGGCTGAGGTGGAAGGATCGCCAGAACCCAGCAAGTCGACGCTGGGTGACCAGCCTGGGCGATAGAGTGAGATTCCAACTCAAAAAATAAATAAACAAACAAATAAAAATAAAGGAGGAACAGATTTGGGAGGGAAGATGAGGACTTTAATTTGGGGCATGTCTGAATTTAAGAGAATGTCATAAACATTCAAATATATGAATTCAGAGTTGAAGGGAGAGGTCCAGTTTGTCAGTAACATTTAATTATTTTAAAAGTCACAAAGTATGAGATCACAAGAAGATAGACTAGAGGCAGAGGAGAGACAAGGACCACAGACAGCTCTGGAGCATTCTGACAAGAGGTGAACCCTCGAGTGCCCTATTTGTAAATCATGGGTATGGACTTGTTCTACAGTACTTCAATTCTGTGATTCTATTTCAGTTATACCTAATCATCACTGATAATTTGTCCTCAAGGAGAAAATGAATTCAGAGTGGTGATCGTTTTACAATGTATATGTATTATATATCAAACACCTAAAACAGTACCACACATATAGTAGGTGCTCAATAATTGTCACATTGTACATCTTAAATATGTAATTTGTGTTATTATATAATATAGTTATATAATTATATAATTTTGTTAAGCCCCTCAATAATGTTGGAGGAGAAAAAAAGAAATGCCACATAACCACTATCCCCAATGGCAGAAGCAGACTCTTCACATTGAGAAAATGAAATATTCCAATTATTCTTGTCACAGTTTACTCTCTACATGTACTCTTCTAAAAGCAATACTCTTCCATTTCTGTTAAAGAGGTATCCAGGTCTAGAATTAATATCCATAATTTATCGATGGTCTCCAAAATAAAGATTACATGGTCAAATAAATGTAGGAAATGCTGGGTTGAAGTTAAAAGTTATGGATTTTTCATGCTACATGTGGTCTATGATTATCTACTAGAAAATTCAGAGGGCACTTATTTGACCCTGGAAAATCCTCCCCAAATACTCAGTAACTTCCCTTTTTATTTTTATTTTATTTACTATTTCTTTTTTTAGAGATGGGGTCTCAATCTGTTGCCCAGGCTTAAATGCAGCCTTGAATTCCTAGGCTCAAATGATCCTCCCACCTCAGCTTCCCAAGAAGCTGGGACTACAGGCCTTAGTAACTTCTTGACATTAATCTCCACAAAATAGTATGGAGAACGATAATCTAGAATAACCATTAGTCAGAGTTTCTGAATTGATAAATAAAAAGTAGTTGGGTGTGTACATTGACTAAAATGAACTTCATTTCCATAATTTCAGAAATTATACTAGGAAAAATTGTATGCTCATTATTGTGTTTGTAAAATCTAAAAAATACATAACTGGGGATAGACCAATTATTTGTATTGGAGAGTATGGTCACTTTTCACAATGTCGTCAAACTCAAGAAGCTTTCAACTCTATCTTAATCATGTCTAACTTCTCACTATAACTCATCATGTTTAGGCTATTAATCTACCTACTTGCCTACTTTTCTTGGAATGATAGCTATTTTTAGCCTATTATTATCTATGAAGGAGTTTCCTACTCTGTAAAGTTTCACTTCCTACTTAGACAGCTTCAAGAGATCTTGATACTAGGACTATAAGATTTGAGATTTGAGATTTGATAACTGACTGCACAGTAAACCCTCTTTGTACCCTTAAAGGGGCAGTGCAATGAAGTAGTTAAGGGCCCAGGTTTTGCAGTAGACTGCCTAGATTGGAGTTCCTGCCCTACTCATGATTAGATGTGTGTGACTTTGGGCTCTGTGCCTCAGTTTCTTCATTTGTAAAATGCTAGCAACACCATCTACTCGTAGAGTTGAGGAACTTAAATGAGTGAACACAGTATATGCATATACCACTTAGAACAGTGATTGGCACGCAGGAGTGGAAGTCAACGTTGTTGTTATTACTGTTAGTCTATTATTACCCTTCTTGGTTTTATTTCGTCTTCATTTTATTCAGAGAGAAATGGCTCAAATCTTTTTTATTTTTTATTTTTTTTTGAGTTGACGTCTCACTCCTTCGCCCAGGCTGAAATTCAGTGGCATGCACACTCACGGCCACCCCAGAGTCAACCTTCTGGGGTCCAGTAATCCTTCCGCCTCAGCCTTCCGAGTTGGCTCAAATCTTTACTGATTTTTTTTTCATTCCAACCCCTCCATACCGCTTTCACAATCATCTCTGTTAACTCTTTTTTCCTAACCCTGCATGACTGTTTTAAGAGTCACCTTTGATGCACATAGTACTAAAGGTAGGCATACCATTAGAGTTTTGGTATCAAAAGCTTACCAGACTTCTATTTTTAGAAAATATCTATAAATGCTCCTAGGTTCATTTTAGTCATAATTTTCTTTCATAAATAGTATTAATGTAGAGCCATGTGTAGTGGCTGACCCCTGTAATCCCAACACTTTGGGAGGCCAAGGTGGGAGGATTGCTTGAGGCCAGAAGTTTGAGACTGCAGTGAGGTATGATTGCACCACTGAACTCCAGCCTGGGTGACAGAGGGAGACCCTGTCTTTACCAAAAAAAATAAATAATAACATTTAAAAATTAGATCGTCATGGTGGTGCACACCTGTAGTCCCAGCTACTCGTGAGGCTGAGGTGGGAGGATCACTTGAAGCCATGAGTTGAAAGTTGCAGTGAGCTGTGATCACACTACTGTACTCCAGCCTGGGTGGCAGAGCAAGACTCTGTCTCTAAAAAATAAGTAAGTAGAATTAATGTATTTTTCCCTAAATTATACCACTTTATACTTCATACTGTGGTTCCCCTCACATTCATACACCTCACGTCTCTGATCTTGAGGTCCTTATACAGCCTCATTTCTATCACTTAGGTATTTGACCTCCTGGAAAATCTTATCATTGTCAACAACCTTGGAGACGCTGCTGTGCATCTCCCTGTTTTTAACATTCCACACTGAAAAATATCTGTTTAACCATACCACCATGAAGTAGGGTGGGGTGAAGAGAGTGCAGCCTCAAAATAAGACAACCCTAGGTTTAAATCCTGGTTTTGTGTCTTACCAACTGTATAACCTTGAGTAAATTACCTGAACTTGTCCGGTCTCAGCTTCCTCATCAGCAAAAGGCATGTAATGAGAATTTTCTTGCAAGGTTGACGAAAGTAATGTATAGACAAATGCTCCTCAACTTACAGTGGGGTTACATGTCAAGATACTCATGGATACATTGAAAATATCATAAGTTGAAAATGCATTTAATGCACCCAACCTACTGAACATCATAGCTCAGTCTCACCTACCTTAGATATACTCAGAACACTTACGTTAGCCTACAGTTGGGCTAAGTCATCTGACCACACAGTACCCTGTAGAGTATCGTCTGTTTACCCTCATGATCACGTGGCTGCCTGCGAACTGCGGCTCACTGCCCCTGCCTGACATGGCAAGAGACTCTCCTACCGCATATTGCTAGCTCAGGAAAAGATCAACATTCAAAATTGGAAGTATGGTTTCTACTGAATGCATATTGTTTTCATACCACTGTGAAGCCAAAAATCCTAAGTTGAACCATCTGTATAGTGTATATATGTATGAAATTTGGCACTGGCATGAAAGACTAGGCACTGAATAAATGATGCTGATGTTACTGTTATTCCTGCTGCTGGTTCAGCTGTTATTGCTGTTATTTCTGTCGCTGCTGTTACCACTGTCACTGCTAAGAGACCCTGGAAACTGCACATCAGTAGAATCTTAGCATTGGCATTTTTAGTGGCAATTCATCAACATGGTGGTTATTTGTAACTTTGGCCTATGGTTGCCAGGCCTTGTAATACATTCCTTCAAACTGCTGGGTGGGTGACATCAAAGTGCTTCAGTTACTGTGATATAATTCTCTGTGGTATAACTCTCTAATGTGGGAGATAAGTGTAGCTCTGGCTTTTTCGGTCTAAAGACTATGAAACAACGCTACCTTGTTGAAAACTAGTACCGAACCCTATCTACTTGAGAGGGAAACGTTCCTTTTGTGCTTAGTCAATCCCTTCTTTAAAAGAAACTTCTTTTGGCGGGGTACCGTGGTTCATGCCTGTAATCCCAGCACTTTGGGAGGCTGAAGCAGGAGGACTGTTTGAGGCTAAGTGTTTGAGACCATCCTGAGCAACATAGCAAGACCTCACCTCTACAAATAATAATAATAAAAAAAGCCTGACATGCCGGTGCACACCTGTGGTCCCAGATATTCAGGAGGATGAGGTGGAAGGAACACTTGAGTCCAGGAGATCAAGGCTGCAGTAAGTCGTGATCATGCCACTGCACTCCAGTCTTGGCGACAGAGTGAGACTCTGACTCAAAAAATAAAAAAAAAATCTCTTTTTAAAATAATTCCAGTCGTTTCTGCCAGTCCATTCCTAGACTTTCTGTCTCCCTCCTGGAAGGATAGTTGGATTCTCAGGTGCCTTACTCAGCCCTTACCCCGAGTTTCTAAGCCTGACCTAAGTAGTACATGAGATGGCACCCACTCCCATCTCATGTACTACTTAGTTCTGAATGAAGCAAAGATGACGCCATCCTCCTCTCAGACTTGAGACAAATAGAGATGAATAAGAGAAGTTAGAACTGTGCCTCAGGCTGTGCAGTTAGGCAGATCTGGGTTCTACCCTGCTCTAAAACTTAGCAGCCATGTGGCCCTGGGCAAGATGCTTTGATCACCCTGTGCCTCAGAGGTTACTGTGAGAATTAAACATGACTCCATGTTAAGCATATAACATAGTACAGTAGTACATAGTAAACTCAGTAAATGTTAGCTGCCAGGAATAATTCTCGACCAGGCACGGTGGCTCATGCCTGTAATCCCAGCACTTTGGGAGGTCGAGGTACGAGGATCACTTGAGTACAGGAGTTCAAGACCAGCCTGGGCAACCTAGCAAGACCTCGTCTCTACAAAAAATAGAAAAATAGGCTCGACGAGGCTGAGGCGGAAGGATGACCAGAGCCCAGGAGGGCAAGGCTGCAGTGAGCTGTGATTGTGAGACTCCAACTCAAAAACAAATAAATAATAATAATAATTCTCATTATTTCAGTTGGAGACACAGAGGCTGAAAAGGAAGTGTGGTCTGATATCCTTCCCACTCAGTGATCTCCTTGGAAGTATAGGCAGGACAATACCTCCCTTATCTAAAGCATTGGAGTTTCCACTAGGGATTGGTGGGTGTCAGGTCAGCCAGGTTTCGTATCTGTGCTTGTACCTGAAGCTTCCTCCAGTACTTTTTTTTTTTTGAGTCAGTGTCTCACTCTGTCTCCCAGGCTGGAGTGCAGTCGCTGGCTTCTCAGGGCCACCGCAGCCTCAGGTGATCCTTCCGCCTCAGCCTTCCAAGTAGCTGGAACTACAGGCTCGTGCCACCCACCACGCCCGGCTAATTTTTTTATTTTATGTAGAGATGAGGGCTCGCCAAGTTGCCCAGGCTGGTGGCGAACCCGTGACCTCAGGCAATCCTTTCACCTTGGCCTCCCAAAGTGCTGGAATTGCAGGCTTAAGCCACCGCGTCCAGCTCCTCCAGTACTTTAAATTCACAGGGTCACAATACTTACTGTATTGCTGGGGAAGTGATCAAGTAGCACCTCCAGAATCCTATCTGCTTTGCAGGGGAACAGTCAGGTCACCAGGTCCATTTCTCCTTCAGGTTCAACTGCATCATGGTTTAGCAGAGTCTCCTTGTGCCCCCTAGTGGTCTCTCTTAAGACTACCAGGGTTACTTTCCTACCCAACTTCAAAATCTAGCTCCCCAGGCAGGTGAGGTGTTTGTCCACGTCTTCTCTCCCTCCTGACTAGCGGCCAGGCTAGTAGCTCTTACAGGGTTCACAGACTTCCCTTAGGAGAGTTAAGCCCTAGTGATTTGTTGGAAATAACTTCAAATCACCCTCAGCTCGTTCCCTTTGTGTAAGTGTTTTGATTTGTTTTGTTTGAGTCAGGGTCTAGCTCTGTCGCCCAGGCTGGAGTACAGTGGCACGATTATGGCTCACTGCAGCCTCGACCTCCTGGACTCAGGCAATCCTCCTGCCTCAGTCTCCCGAGTATCTGGGGACTACAGGAGCACGTCAACACGCCTGGCTAATTATTTATTTATTTATTTACTTACTTACTTACTTACTTATTTGTTTGTTTATTTATTTATTTATTTATTTATTTATCTATTTATTTATTTATTTTAGAGACGACGTCTTGCTGAGTTGCCTAAGCTGGTCGCAAACTCCAGGGCTCAAGCGATCTTCCCGCCTTGGGCTTCCCAAAGTGCTGAGATTGCAGGCGTGAGCCACAGTGCCCAGCCAGTCTATTCCCTTTTATAAGAGTAACCTCTCTAGTTTCCGGTGTCTAAATGTCCAGTTTGAGACTAGGATTAGCTCCTTCTGTACTGGTGAGAAAAACTGGTAAACACGTTTCTGCCTCCTGCTTTCACTAATGTTACCAGCAGGTGGCGCATGGCAAACATGCAATCTCTTTATTGTATTATCAATCTCATCTTGTGCCTTGCGTCAAGAGTGGTACTCAGTTGGAGGTGTTTGTACTGTGGATTAGTCTTCAGTTGCCTCTCTTTCCCTCTCCCTCCCTCCCTCCCTCCCTCTCTCACTCTCTCTCTCTCTCTCTCTCTCTCTCTCTCTCTCTCTCTCTCTCTCTCAGGCTCGACCTGCTGGGCTCAAATGATCCTTCCGCCTCAGCCTTCCAGGTAGGTGGAACTACAGGCATGCATCACCATGCCCGGCTATTTTTTTAAAAATTATTTATTGTAGACATGAGGTCTCGCCAAGTTGCCAAGGCTGCTCTCGAACCTGTGTGCTCAGGCAATCCTCTCACCTCGGCCTCCCAAAGTGTTGGAATTATAGGCGTGAGCCACCATGCCTGGCCTTCAGTTGTCTCTTATAGTTAAGAGGCTCTTGCCTGCTAGTTTTGAGAGAACAGGCCAAGGACACTGGGTATGACTGGAACCATCTCATTTATCCCAAGTTTAGATCCTGAAAGAATCCGCCTCACCAGGCTGGGTTTTCTGGTTACCCAGATCACCCTGGGATTCACACAGCTGCTTTTGAAACTCTGGCTCAGGAAAAGTAGTTTCTGATTTTAGGGCTTATCAGGCAGCCTAGGGTTGGCCACACCCCACCCCCCTACACAAACACCACATACATATGCATACACACAGACCTGGGGGCACATCAGAATCACCTGTGGACATTTTAACACTACAAATTCCCGGACCCATCCCCAGATCTACTTGACCAGAGTGTTTGGGCCCAGTGCCCCAGGAATTTGTACTTTAACAAGTCCCCTACTGATTTCATGCTATCAGCTGTGAATCAGCATTTGGGAACCACTAATCCAGGGGAATCTCTGGGAACCCCATCTCACTCCTGCTGCCCCAGCACCAGCCATTAGAGTAGAAGTCATGTGTACTTGGAGTCACAACAAGGTTTTAACTCATGTGGCTGCTCCATTGGAATCATGCCGGGATCTTCAAGGGACTTGGAGGTGGTTCAGAAACTTAGGCCAGCTATTTGGAAGGGAACAAGGCCCCTCACAGTGAGAGGATGAAGGATAATGGGTGAGGGGGGTGCAGGAGGCGAAGACTCTATGAGGGGTGTCAACAACTCCGTCCTCTTGGGTGTCACAAAAGAACAAATACTCGCCTCTCTGCATCTGCCGGTGAAACAAGGAAGCTGAGCCTTGCTTTCCAGGGAGCTCCCCGCACATCTCCATGCCCTTCTCTGTCCCAACACATACTCAGGGTGGCTGCAGTCAGCTTCTCTCAGAGGGTGGGCTGCTCCAGCTATTCTGGGCTGGGAATCCCTTCTGGCCCTGCTCTGGGTGGTGGTGCTCAGAGCAGCATCTGGTCCTGGGCTCTCTGAAGGACCCTGATGAACCCATCCTCAAGGTGGATCTGGGGCCTGAGCATATTAGCAGATATTTTTAAAAGAGAGAGTTCTGTGGGGCCTAGTGGCAAGATCCTACAGCCCCAAAGGCTGGGCAGCAGAGTCGGTTGTGTAGTTCCCAGCCATTGTCCAAGGCAAGGACATCTTAGGGACTCCTTTAGCCCAGAGTTGACACTTCTGTCAACCGACTTGGTTTCTTGGAAGTATCCAGTCTGGGGCATCCTATTTTGTTTTTTTGTTTGTTTGTTTTTTGAGTTGGAGTCTCGCTCTTTTGCCCAGGCTGGAGTGCAGTAGTGGCATGCACACTCATGGCCACCCCAGCATCGACCTGCTGGGCTCTGGCGATCCTTTCACCTCAGCCTTCCGAGTAGCGAGAACTACAGACATGCGCTACCACACTCGGCTATTTTTTATTTTATTGTAGAGACGAGGTCTCACCAAGTTGCCCAGGCTGGTCTTGAACCTGTGGGCTCAGGTAATCCACTTGCCTCAGCCTCCCAAGGTGCTGGGATTACAGGCTGAGCCACCGAGCCCGGCCTGGGGCATCCTATTTGGGGATTAATGTCCCACACTGTCCTGCTAGATATTGAGTGGCCCACTAGCCAACCCCCCATGGGTCAGGGAGACTGGCTGGGATAAACTTGGCATCCCTGCAAGGTCCCGGAGCATGGAACTAGGTGTAAAGACAGTAAAATATCCTAGGAAGTGCCTAGACTTGGTTTCATTACTTACTACCTTGGACAAGTCACTAAGACTGTTAGTGCATCCAGGTTCTTGTCTGTAAAATGAAAATTATTATCCCTACACCCAAAGGGTTGAAGCATCATTAAATGAGACAATAAATTAATGCAAAGCATTTTGGCATGATGTCTGGTGCATACATAATAAGCATTCAAACGTTAGTAGTTGTTTCCCTAGGTTCTGTCTCTGTAGCACAGGCAAGACCCAAGGGCACAGGCCTGGAGAGTGAAGAGGGGCTGCAGAAGAGAGTCAGTGACCAACATGGATAGTTCTAGAGACACAGTGAGGCCGAATGACAAGCCAGGAAGCACTCGGCTTCCTTTGAATCCCTCTGCTTCTCACCACCTTCACAGAAACAAGGGTCTAAGGATCTCTCTAACCTCCTGGGCTCCCTTCCACTGGGTATACTCTGGGTCCATCCCATCCCCAAGTCCCTCCAGCAGTAGCTTCTGAGGCTGCAAAACAGATCTTACCAACACTGCTAGGGTCCTATTAACATTTCCTGGCTAGGCTAGGCACTGTGGCTCACACATGTAATCCCAGAACTTTGAGAGGCCAAGGGGGGAGGATTGCCTGAGCCCAGGAGTTCGAGACTAGCCTGTGCAACACAGTGAGACTATATCTCTACAAAATTTTTAAAAAATAGCTGGATGGGGTAATGTGCACCTGTAGTCCCAGCTACTTGGGAGATTGAGGTGGAAGGATCGCCTGAGCCAAGGAGTTTGAGGCTGCAGTGAGCCGTAATCGTGCCACTGCACTCCAGACTGGGTGACAGTGTGAGACCTCAACTCAAAAAAAAAAAAAAAAAAAAGTTCTGACTCCGTATTGGGATCCCATCTTCCCCTGCATCCCAACCCCTGGGACGAGAATTGGAGACCCCCAATAAGGGATTTGAAAGAAGATCTGAGTGGAGCCTAGAAGTGCTCAGGATTCCTGAGACCACAGTGGGGGACCCCAGGACTTTTTGACAGCTCCCGGGTGATTGAGAGAGAACAATCTCATCCTGTGGGAAGGGACAGCATTGGGCAGGTAAGGCACAGAGGATAGAAGCAGGTAGGATTGGTGAGTGCCTGCTATTTGCAGCAAAACTCCCAGAGCCTTGGCAAGACCGAAAGGTGACAGTCTAGCGGAAGTTTCCAGAGTCTAGTTTTGAAGGTGGGGACCAGCCAGCTCGGAAGTGGCAGCTCTGAGGCCCATGTTCAGGAGTCAGTCACCCAGGAAGGGATATCTATCTGTCTCAGAGGAGCTAAGACAATGTGGAAGCTTTTCCTTCTCGAAGGTCAACAAGCCTGGTAAATCTTTCCAAGATTTTTAGATGGTGCAAAAAGCCACTGGTTTACCACTGCCCTTAAATAAAAACTAAGCTGCCAGTCATGGCCCACGAGACCCCGGTAGATCTGGTGTTACCTGCTTCTCCACCTCATTTCCCACCACTCTCTCCCTGGCTCACTCTATTTCAGCCATACTAGAATCCTTCCTGTTCCTCAAACATGCCAACTTCACCCCTGCCTCAGGATCTTGGCACTTGCTGTTTCCTCTGCTTGGGGTTCTCTTCTCCCTGATCTCACAGCTGGTTACTTTTTTCATTCAGTTCTCAGCACAAACGGGGTTTTTTCCAAGATACCTTTGGTGAACTCCAGAAAGTATGTTGCCCTCCCCCTCCTCCTCACTTCCTAGTCATTGACCCTGTTTTGTGGCTCTCGGAGTCCTTATCATTTTCTCAAATTAGCTCATTTGTGTACTTCATTTCTTATTTAGTGTCTGTCTCCTTTAAGAGAGCAGGATTTTGACCAGGTGCAGTGGCTTATGCCTGTAATCTCAACACTTTGGGAGGCTGAGGTGAGAGGATTGCTTGCTCAGGAGTTTGAGACCAGCTTGGGCAACACAGCGAGATCTCATCGAGAGAGAGGGAGAGAGAGAGACAGAGACACACACACACACACACACACACACAGAGAGAGAGACAGAGAGAGAGAGAGAGAGAGAGAGAGAGAGAGAGAGAGAGAGAGAGAGAACGCAGCATTTTATTTGTTTACATTTGTTCATGTGTATAGCCAGGATTTAAAACAGTGGCACACAGCAGGTGCTCAATAAGTGTATTTAGTGTCTGAAAAGTGTCAGAAGCAATCCAGATCTGAGAAGAGGCAGTCCTTGTTAGAAGACTCCTAACACTTGGAACATTGTCATTTTGGCCCTGTTACAGCAGAAAGAGGCCCTGACCAAAAAGGTTCAGGATCCGAACCGAAGTGCACCCATTAGGACAGACAAGTGTACCTGGAGTCACTGAGATCAGTGGCCCAGGCCTGCAGCCGGGTCACAGGAGCCAAAACGCACTACCACAGCTGACTGTGTCCCGAGCAAGGAGTTGTGGGATACCCATCGGGGAGAAGCATAGCAACCAGGGTTTCAGCGGACAGTTTGTCCACAGACAACAAGGCCCCTGTCCCTTGGGTGAGATTCAGGGGCTGGGTGTCAGGTGGGGACAACTGATAAGAAAACCAGTTCTGAAACCACATGCAGGGATCCAGACAGAAGCCAAGTGACGAGGACCAGGCGGGGGACTGGGCTGAGCCTGAGGACAAGTGGGGATGGGATGGGGTGGAGAGAGCTGAAGGGGTGAACCAGGCAGGACCAGACAGGTCCTTTGTTTGGGTGGGAAGCACAGCTGGTGTGTGTTACCCTTTGCTGTTTGGGAGCAGAGCTGCATACGCCTAAGAGGGGAAGGTACTCAGGAGCTGTCTTCCCGGGACCCTCTCACAGTGGGATTCCATCAAGAGAGTCCCCAAAAGAAGCATCACCCCCAAGCAAAGAAATCTATCTGGGGCTATTGCAGAAAGGCCTTTACAAGCCACTGTTAGTTACTCTATTTATTTATTTTTTGAGTTCAGGTCTTACTCTGCTGCCCAGGCTGGAGTGCAACGGCATGATCACGGCTCACTGCAGCCTAAACCTCATGGACTTGGAAGATTCTCCCGTCTCAGCCTCCCAAGTAGCTGGAACTACAGTCATGTACTACCACACCCGGCTAATTTTTTGATTATCTTGGAGAGACGAGGTGTCACTAAGTTGCCCAGGCTGGTCTCGAACTCCTGGGCTCAAGCAATCCTGTCATCTTGGCCTCCCAAAGTGCTGGGATTACAGGTGTGAGCCACCACGCTTAGCTTAGTTACTTTAATAACTGGACAGGGGGCTTTCACATCAATAGAACCAGATGTATAAGAAATAACTATAGGACTCTCCTGCTGGAGAAACACCAGAAGCTCCCATTGGCTCAAAAAGCAACTACAAGGCTAGGCATGGCTGTAATCTCATGGCCTCCTTTGGGAGGCTGAGGTGGGAGGATCACTTGAGCCCAGAAGTTTGAGGCTACGGTGAGTTCTGATCATGCCACTGCACTCCAGTCTGGGTGTCAAAGTGGCACCCTTTTACTTTAAAAACAAAAACAAGTACAAACTACTCTTTCTGAAGCTCTGACCCTCCTCAACCTCAACTCCTCCAGCTCTCCTTGGGCCAGACTCCCAGCTGATCTCCTCTCCCACTCCCAAGAGCATTCCTGCCCCTCTACTTTTGTCCACTCCCCTCTTTACCAATTCAAATCTTACATTTTATTCAACATACAAAATAAATCCAATTGTCTGTGAACACACTGTGATATTTAGTACCTAACGCTCTCAATTCCCATGGCACAACCTTGCACTCAGAGATGTTGTTGTCTAATGTTTGTTTGCAAGTGGTTTCAAGGTGTACGTTATTCCTGCAACTCGATCATAGGATCTTTGAACATAGGGAATGTGTCCTCTTGTTACATTTCTTCCATAGTACCCAGCAAAGGTCTGGGGATATAATACAATAGTGGACCCCCAAAACCCAGAATTATCTTTTGGGGGACAGGCCCTTTGTAGTACAGGCTTTCCCCACTAGGTAAGTGTTCTAGGAACCCATTGGCATCAGTGTACCAGCTAGCATTCTTGTGAGAGATGATTTGCAGAAGAAATATCCCGAACTGTGGCAAACAGGTGACTGGTTCTTCCACTATGACAATGCACCTGCCCATACCATGCTGAGTGTTCAGCAGTTTCTGACCACAAACGACATGACCCCACGCCCCACCCTCACTATTCACCCAATCCCTCCTCAAGTAACTTTTTATTGTTCCCCAGATGAAAAGAAGTCCTCAAAGGGAAATGTTTTGCCGATGTGGAAGAGGTGAAACAAAAAACGTAGAATACTTTAAAGGTGACTGAGGTTTAAACACATAAGAATAAATACACAATTGTTTATAAATACATTTTGGGTTTTTGGGGGGTCCCCCTCATAGATACTCGTTAGCTTGAACTCTGCCCTGTCCAAGAAAGGGCAGGGCTAGGGAAGGAGAGAAGCTCTTGCCATCCAAGACTGCTTGGTACAAAATGCTTTAAGTATTCTAAAAGCAGCTGGGCCCGTTGGGCAACCGATACTTTTATTTTTAAACTTTGGAAAATTGGAAGAGAGCAGCTTCTCTCAACATCCAAGGCCCACACTAGGGAGCCCGGGAAATACTGAAGAGTTCACATCCCCTTCCAAGACTTCTCCATCCTTCTGCCCATGTTGACTCTCTAGAAAACACATCTGGCCTGTGTCCCATCCCCATTGGGTGCTTCTGCCCACTGACAACACTGAGTGAGAGAATGAATGAATCCTGAAGAAATGACTCAAATGGCGAGGGTTCATAGAAAGCTGATAGTGTGCCTTGACATGGGTATAACACTCTAGTAGTGCGAGCTGTTCAATTATATAGACAAGGTCTCGTTATGTTGCTCAGGATGGTCTCAAACTCCTGGGCTCAAGCAATTCTCCCACCTTGGCCTCCCAAAGTGCTGGGATTACAGGCATGAGTTACCACACCTGACCAAGCTGCCTCGTGGCCATCAGAGATGTCTTCTAGTAGGAAAGCAAGACAAAAATCAATGTGATAATCTATACAAATTTTATTTTGATATCAATTTGTATGGAAACAAGCAGGTGTCAGCATTGCGCAGGCACGGAAAAAGGGAAAGAAAAAACTCCAGTGATAATCTATCTTGTATTTACACCATTTGGTTTCAACAAGGACAGGAAGTTTTACTGTTAGTTTCCTGTGGAAACTCCAGTTTCTGCACCTTCCCCTGTTGCCTCTCAGCATCACGATACAGCAGGGATTTCTGGGCCTTCAATCGGCAAGCCAGGCACATGAAAATTGACTCCACGTTCTGGCTCTCTTTGGGGTCCTTGGCTGATGTCTCAAACAGGAGCATGTTGTGGGCATCAGCAAATTTTAGGGCTAAGTTGGAGGGCACCTGGATCTGTTCCCTCAAGTCACACTTGTTGCCCACAAGCACTTTGGGGACTAGTGGGGGCACAGCATGCCCGTTGCATTCTTGGATCCACATTTTGAGGTTGTTGAAGGATGTCATCTTGGTGACGTCATAAACGAAGACCACTGCATGCACATTGCGGTAGTAATGCTCAACCATGCTTTTGCGGAAGCGTTCCTGACCAGCTGTGTCCCACACCTGAACCTGGAAGATACAAAAACCCACATGTGGAGTCAGAGAAGGAAACATAAACAGGTAGGTGAAAATACAGTTCTGTAGCATTCTGAAAATGAGGTTCCAAGCCCTGACACAGGAAGTGGTTCTTTAACAGATTAGCAGAGTGAACTTATCAAAGCATAAAGAGAAGTTTCAGGGTTTGCCAAGTTTTTCTTAAGATTGTTCACTGAGGGCCGGGTGTGGTGGCTCACGCCTATAATCCCAGCACTTTGGGAGGCCAAGGTGAGAGGATTGCCTGAGCCTACGGGTTCGAGAACAGCCTGGGCAACTTGGCGAGACCTCGCCTCTACACTAAATCAAGAAAAGTTAGTTGGGCATGAGGGTGCACGCCTGTGGTTCCAGCTACTTGGAAGGCTGAAGTGGAAGGATCGCCTGTGCCCAGCAGATCGAGGCTGTGGTGGTCATGAGTGTGCTACTACACTCCAGCCTGGGTGACAGAGTGAGACACCAACTCAAAAAAAAAAAAAAAGATTGTTCACTGAAACTGTGGAGTTGGAAAATTTTAAGGTTTTTTTGGTTGAAAAACTGGGATGTAAATTCATCAACTTTTCTGGAGGGCAATTTGGCAATATTAATAAGAACTTTAATAATGTTTACAACTCTTACAGCCTGCAATCTCGCTTCCAGAAATCTATACAAAATAAATAGAGATGTGCTCAAAATTCTGTACAGAGATCTTCATTGCAGTATTATTTAGACTTTAAAACAGGAAACAGCCTACAGGACAGGAATAGCTAAAGTACATATCTATACAACGGGCTACTATGTAGCCATTAAAAATAAAGTTTTCAGCCAGGTGTGGTGACTCATGCCTGTAATCCTAGCACTTTGGGAGGCCAAGGCGACAAGACTGCCTGAGCCCAGGGGTCCAAGACTAGCCTGTGCAACATGGCGAGGTCTTGTCTCTACAATAAAGATCAAACATATAACTGGGCATGGTTGCGTGTGCCTGTAGTTCTAGCTACTCAGGAGGCTGAGGTGGAAGAACTGCCTGAGCCCAGGAGGTCAAGGCTGCTGCAGTAGCCATGAGTATGCCACTGCACTCCTGCCTGGGCGACAGAATGAGACTCTGACTCAAATAATAATGATGGTAATAATAATAATGTTTTCAAAGACCGAATGGGGCTGGACATAGTGACTTATACCTGTAATCTAAGCACTTTGGGAGGCCAAGGGGAGAGGATTGCTTGAGTCCAGGAGTTCGAGACCACCTGAAGCAACCTCATATCTACAAAAATAAAAAAATTAGCGGCCCATGCCTGTAGTTCCAGCTACTTGGGAGGCTGAGGTGGAAGGATCACCTGCACCTAGGAGGTCAAGGTTATGGTGAGCCGTGAACATGTCACTGCACTCCAGCCTGGTGACAGTAAGACCTCAACTCAAAAAATTAAAAAAAAAAAAAAAAAAGACTAAATGGTGAAGGAAATGCTCGCAAAATACAAGTATGTGAGAAAAGCAGAATATAAAATTTTTCATATGCTATAGTTCTAATTTTTAAAAAACATTAAACATAGACATGCAAAGCAAAGACTAGAAATGTAAACATCAGAACATTAATGGTTATCTATAAGCAATGGGACTATAGGTGATATTTATTTTCTTCTTTTGTATTTTTTCCAAATTTTCTACTGCAAGCATGCATTACTTTGCTTTGGGGTATTTTTCGTTGTTTGAAGAAAACAAAGTCAATGTTAAAATAGCATCTTCTAGCTCAATTGATTTTTAAGTTCACTTTTTTGCTATGTGAAAGGTAATTTACCCCACTGGATTTTTCTTCTGTATCTCAGCTATTGGAATGAAGGTCAAGTTATAAAGAAAAAAGCTGATATCAGTAACATATGCAAAGCCACAGCTCCTAGGGGACTCTCTGGAGTGGACACACATCAGTCCAATCTATTTCCCTTTATACATCCAACATCTTGGACAAGGGAAATTCATGCTCAGAATGACGGTCCCAAGGCCCTATACAATTCTCAGTTATCAAAGAAAATTTGATTATGGCCACTAATTGACTACGATGGCTCTTAAAACGAAGTATAGCCTTTATTTCAAGTTAGCAGTCAGTAAGTATAATCTAGTAAATATAATTGAATCTCTTGGCTGAATGAAGATCTTACAGGGCCCCAGAGTCATTATTTTGAACATCAGTTTTCATTGTCCAGGCTCCCCTTCGTCTTGTCTATCAACAATGACCTCCAAGCTCTTTGGCATGGCCAGACTCGCCTCTCCTCAACTCCTGGACTATAGCAAAGACATTTGGATTCTGAACATTTCCACTCCAGTGCTTCCTGAATATTGCTTTCAGCCTAGTCTTCCTCGTCCCTGCTTGTTTCCGCATGCCATCCTCCCATCCAGGAGAGTACAATAGCCTTTTACTGCATGTGGTGTCAAGTGGAAAATTGTCTACCATAATTTGACCCCTCCCAACCTGACATCAAGCAACTCAACGACACCTGGTTCATTCTCTCCTCTGTACCTTCAGTCCTGCTTGCCCTTCTTCTTCTATAGAGTCGGTTGTCCCATCATCGTCCTATCTAAATCTCACCCACTTTTCAAGGTTCGGCTCATGCCACCACCTTCTTCCTGAAACCTTCTCTAACTTCGCTAATTCTCTTTTCTTAGGAATTCCTACTGCAGTTTGAGTCTGTACATTTAGAATATATTTATGTTTGTTTTGTTTTGTTTTTAAGAGACAGATTCTTGCTCTGCTTCCCAGGCTGGAGTGCAGTGGCAGAATCATAGCTCACTGCAGCCTCAAACTCCTGGGCTCAAGTGATCCTCCCACCTCAGCCTCCCAATAGCCAGGACTACAGACACACACTTCCATGTCTGGATAATTAAAAAATTTTTTTGTAGATACGGGGTCTTGATATGTTGCTGGTTTTGAACTTCTTGCCTCAATTGATCCTCCCTCCTCGGCCTCCCAAAGTGTTGGGATTATAGGCATGAGCCACTACGCCCAGCCAGAATATATTTATGTTTGCAAATTGTCTCATCAGTGCCCTTGGCACCTCTCCAGCAAAAACTAAGCAGTCTTTCTCTGCACCAGACAACTCATCACCATCACCATTAGCAGAAGCAGCAGCATTACCAAAAGGCAGTGCTGGCCCGAACCACCAAAACCCCAGCAGTCTGGCATCCTAGGTATCTTTCAAGGCGATTTCAGAGAGAACATCCAACTTTGGGCACACAGAAAACACAAGTTCTCAAAGCCTGCTTTGCTTCTTCAAACAGACGGAAAAGATTTGTATTTCTTCCACCTCTCTGGTGGGTTCTGAACAGAAAGAAAGGGAAGCAGGCTGGAAGAGGAATGGAGGTCAGTGGGAAGAGAGCAGGTGGAGCTGAGAATATCAGAATATCATTACCACGTGACTTCTGGCCCCCCTTCTCTCCCCCACCCCTCAGTAGTCTTAACTCTTGCCTCTTGCCACTGAGTAAGGCTGAATCCCCACCAGCCCTCAGGCATGTGGCAGATGCTTTAACACCATGAGCTCAGGACTCTAAAAATACCTGCCACTAGCAGGAACGCGGGTGGGAGTGTGTGAGGTGTTTGAGGCCACGTAAGCTTGGCCGTTTGGCTTTTCTTTGGCTTCCTAACTGTGTACACCACCTGGGTGGCCGGAACCTCCGGGAGGGCCCTCTCTGCTGGAGATCTCCTCTGCCTTCCCAACACTACTGGGAGCCTCCAAGCTTTCCTTTGGAGCCTCAGGATTTAAACTGCAGGCGCTGCTCTCATTCCAGCTCTTTATAAACCCCACCCGGAGTTTTTTGCAGCCCTGTCTGTGGCGAGAGGGAAGCCAGGAAGCAGGCTGCTCACAGCAGAAAATAGAAGGATGGGTGGTGCAACCTCACAGCCATCAGAAAGGGAGGGCACAGTAGCCAGGCTCACTGGACACACGAGATGATCTCATTTTGTTTTGAGGTTTGGTGTTCCTGTTCTCAGCATCCTCATAACCACCCCCACCCCCTGTTCCTTCCAGGCAATGAAAGCATCTCCTTCCCCTTTCACAGATGGCTCTCCTCTCACCCTTTCCTCCCTTCCTGTGGACACCACATCCATACAGTGGACAGGAGTGACGACTGCCACTTAGTCATATATGCCATGCTCCCCAGATCCTCTTTTCTTTCAGATGTCCAGTGGGGTGTAGTGGAGTCAAATCAACTTGGGAGCCAGGCACAGTGGCTCACACTGGTAATCCCAGCACTTTGAGAGGCTGGGGGAGGGGAATGCTTGAGTCCAGGAGTTTGAGATCAGCCTGGGCAACATAGTGAGCTCTCATCTCTACAAAAAATTAGCTGGTGGTGGCACGTAACTATACTCCCAGCTACTCAAGAGCCTGAGGTAAAAGGATCGCCTGAGGCCACACAGTGCCTAATGTACACTCTCCCCTCCTCCCTGGTCTGAAACCTCCACCATTAAGTCTGGAAGATGAAAGGCAGTATCCTAGCTCCTCTGCTTAGTAGCTGAGTCAATGACTAGGCAAGCCCTTTAACCTTCCTGAGCTGAGCCTCACATCTCTATAACAGGAACCTGGTCCTCCCATGGTTGTCAGGATAAACCAATGAAATAACACATGAGAAAGGGCTTTTACAACATGTCAAGTGTTCTGGAAACATTAGTGTTGCTATCGTCTCAGAAAGCCGTCCAGCCCTCTGCTGTTAGTATGGTTTCTCAGATCCCTTGGTTCTCATCCTGGAAAGCACAGAAAGCTCGGGATTTTGAAGGTGAGACACAGCCAAAGCAAGGGCCGTTCAGTGGGAAGGGGAAGGAGCGAGAAATGCAACCTGCCACAGGTGGCTGGGGGCAGGCCCAAATTGATGGGGTGTTGGAGGAGGGTGAAGGGGTACAGTGTGAGGAGCTGCCAGAGAGAAATCTAGCCTTTTGAACCACTTTCCTGGGGCAATCCCTCCCTGAGCAAGCTTCAGCAAGCCCCCACCCCTCACACGTGCTCTTAGCTGTCAGGGGTATTTCTTTTCCCTAGGGAACGTATCTGGCATCTTTCTATAGATGAGACATGAATGCCCTTTTGTTGGAGGTCTGTGGGGGAGGGTAGGTGTGCAAAAAGAGAGACACATACATCTGTAACCTTTGGGGCATGCCCGTGTGGATCATGGGAACAGTTTAAAAGAAACCTGTTTTCAACTAGCTGGACTGTCCCATCTGCATCTGAAATATCCACACAAAGCTGACACAGAGAATGGCAAAGGAGGACAGAGACAAAGAGAAACTTCTGCACAGAAAGAGAGGCAGCAAGGGAGACACAGAAACACACACCGACAGATAATTAACCATTAAGCTAACTGGCAGAAGATGGAGCTCAGAAGCCCTAAGGAAGACATGATGTCATTCTGACTGCAGGCGGCTTCTGAGGAACACTTAGCTCAGCCTCTGTCCACTCGGTAATGTAACACGGAAAGTGTTTCTTCCCAGAGATCAGCAGAGGAAGAGAAATCCACAGTTCTGGACCACACCTGACCACTGCTACGGCAGACCTACAGTTTGTCTGGTCCCAAGGGCTGGGGCAGAGGTAGTGCCTAGTCTGTGGGAGGAACCAGCCTAGACAGGAAGACAGCTTCCATGAGAATTTACAAAGAATGGATCGAAAATTAGTTTCTGAGCTGCCTTCTACTACCTACCCCCCACACCCTGCTCTTCGGCATTTTCTAGTGCCTTTAGAAAGAGACAGACTCAACAGATTTAGCTAAATCTGTAGGTGACAGACACATACTGGTCATTAAGGGAAGTCTCCACCCTTTCTCTGGGGGATGGGGAATGCCTCCGCCCTTCTTAAGCTGATGTCAGGATAGACTGTCAGCTTTCTTTTATGATGTCCCTTCATGTCCCTGTCACAGGAAACCTTGTGAGCTAGATAGACCATGGAGCTGGCCTGGGGGGTTTATGTTCTCTGCCAAGCCCGGCAGTGAGATGCGTGGCAAGAGCATTGGAAAGGGAATTAGGAGATCTGAGTCCTAGACCTGGCCCTGTGTGATCTTGAGCAAGTCACTTTCCCTCTCTGAGCCTCAGTTTCCTGTCTGTAATGGGGGATGTTGGGTTGGAGAATCTCTAAGGTTTCTTCTATCTCAAAACATTCGCAGATTCTCTCACCCAAGGTAAGATAGTCAAGGTGCAAAAAGTAAACCCCAGGTGGGTTCAGTGTGTCCTGAAGAAGACATCTTAAAGGCTCCTGGATCCTCGGGCTATAACTCTGGGTCCCTAGCCTAGAAGAGATGGCAAGACAGACTGCCTGGCATTCTATCTGCCCCTGTATACACTCCCCCAATCTAGGGGGCTGGATATTGTCCCCTAGAGTGTAGTGCCGTGGTCTGGAGCATGTGCTCTCAATGTGAGTTGGAATGGTGGCCCTGTCACAGGAAAGACAGGATAGTGAGATGGCAAAGTGCTTGGGCTCGAGTCAAAGACTGAAGTTCAGATCTAGGCACCATGGGGCAAGTTATTTCATCTCTCTTGACCTCAGTCTCCTTATTGGTAAAATGGGAATAACAGTAGTACTGTTTTCATAGGGCTGCTGTGAGGATCAAAATAAGATAATATATGTAAAGTACCTAGCCTAGGCTCTTTGTTTATCCAATAATTAGAAGTTTTTATTATTATTATCTACTCATTGGAGGCTTTTCTTGATGTTCATATTAACCAGGAAACACTGGATTGTTAATGTTGTGATGGGTTGGGGGTGGGGACATAGTGATTGGAGTAACCAAATTGGCTCTTGTCCCCTAGGGATGGCCCTGATAATTAAGAGTGTGGCCTCAACTACACCAAATCAGTCATCCCCCAGCAGAAGTTGATGTATGTGCCCCCTGGGACACAGGGAGGCAGCCCAGAAGAGGTCACACCCTACTCGGGCTGAGAAGAGCTGACTGAGACCACTCTATCACTCTCTTATGAGGGTTGGTATTTTATATCCCAACTGCCTCTATTGTTGGCTGTGGTCTAGGGCTACCTCGGCCTGTCACACTGGACTTTTCTCTCTCTCCCAAAGGGGGAAGCCCTTGGCAGTCACCTCCTAGTGTGGCTTTGGCACTTGTTCCTTAAGAAACTTCAGGCCAGGCAGAGTGTGGGGCCAAATCGTCTCCTATCTGGATCATGTGCTAGCTGCCAGGCTCTGCCATCTTCCCACGGACATGCTGGTCTCTCGTCTGCTGGCTTTGGCCCTGAGATTGCAGCAGCTTTACAAGAGGTAGGGTCACCCCTCTCCCCATGCCCATACTCTGAGTTCTTTCTGAATCTGCCCTCAGAGAGCTCCTCCATGAGCGGTGTCACAAGGCTTTGTCCTCTTGAAAATATCGTCTTCCCAAAAAAGCCTGTATTAAGCACTTATCTGCACATGGTGTTGTGCTGAGCTCTGTTTCTAGTGAGTCACACTGTCATAGGCTCTGCCCTCTGGGAAAAAGTCTGGAATCTTTGGCAGGGACTGTAAAATCCAGTTGGCTAAGTACAGGGGTAACAGAAGAGAAGGAATGTTTTTAAAATTCTCCCAAGGCCATTGGTGGGGACTCTTCCACTCATTTTCACCTCTTATTCCTCACTTTCTGGTTTCCTCCTCCCTCATTCTCTAAACTCCCAAATACTTCCTTTTTCCTCCATCTAAAGGCCAGATGGACATATTTCCCCCATTTTAAATCCAGGGAACTCATTGACTCACCAGAACACTTGATTTTAAACAAATGGTAGCATTAAACTATGGGTTTAAGAACCCATCCACAAATATATTTCTACTTTGGATTAAAAAAGGCATGTTTTAGAAATTTCAGAATTGTACAGCCTTACATTAAAGAAGCTAGACACACTAGAGGAAGTCTTAACCAAGCAAATGTCTATGTAAGAGCCCTAGGAAGGATAGGAGACAGGTTCCTACTTGACTTTAAAAGGAAATGTAGCAATTGCCCCTCCAAGATGCAAGGGGCTGGCTGGGCACAGTAGCGCACGCCAGCACTTTGGAAGGCCCAGGTGGGAGGATTGCTTGAGCCCAGGAGTTCAAGATCAGCGTAGGCAACATAGTGAGACCTCACCTCTTTAAAAAAAAATGCAAACAGCAAAAAATTCCCAATTTCAAAATAATGCTCTATTTTCCTGACCTTGGGGCTCTCCCTTATCAGCACTGAGCTGTCCATCTTTCTGATATCCAGTGCCTTAGCCCAGTTTCTGAAGCCATTTTAAAACACGGTCATTTTAATAATCAAGGAATCAAGTGCCTTGCACAGTTTAGAGTGTTTCATCAGTCTTTCCAGTTACTCAGCCCTTCTCTCCACATCACTCTGAAGAGGAGCACTGTGGTCACACTGGCTGTTTGACCAGCAAGAGGAGGGTTACCTTCACCCTGACTCTGTCTAGGGTCCAGCCACAGGCTCAAGAAAAAGCCAGATGTGAGTCTAGAGGAGTGGGTCTTCAGTGTCCCCAGTGCTTTAGGTGCTTCCCTCCCCATAATCCTGCCTCCACTGCCTTAACACATTAAGTTACCCTTGCCATATCCTCCCTCCCACCATCCCCTACACATTGACATATTCCTGTCCTATCCTTTTCTGAACTAAAAGTGAGCACAAATGGCCAGACAAGAACATCTGTACTTAGCCCATTTCATAAACTAATGGGGGTGGGGATAGGAGCAAGCCATTTTCCTTGGTCTTCAGTTAAGTTGCCCTGCGTTTAAGTTGCCCTGCCCTGATCTCCTAAGACAATAATACTAACAGACTGAGTAATAGGCAGTTCACTCATTAGGTACCCCAGACGAGTAAAGAAGACACCACTTGAGGGGGCTTGTTCCAAAGGAACAAGTTTTGTCTATTATGAAGGGCCGGCAGGTGGCCCTGCTTCAATTTCTTTAAAAGGGCTCATGGCTTTGTGCCAGAACCACCCCACTCCACCCCCATCCCAACTCAGCTCCAATATTAACTAAAAACTGCAATTTAAAATAAAGTAACTTTCGTTCTATGGGTTTCCATCCTTTCCTTCCTTCTAATGCCTCCGAACTTAGCCAGAGTGGGTTTTTGCAGCCTACTGGTACCCAAGCGGTAGACGAGACCTGAAGATGTGTGAAGTGCTTTGGGATCCATCCCGCAGACTAGGACAGAGAAACGCCTCATGCCTCCCTCTGCCCACAGGTGCCGCTGCTCCAGCTAGGGGTCAAGGATGAAATGAAACATGCTTTTCCTGGCAGGAGCTGTCAGGCAGGGGCAAAAAGTAGGAATGTAACCATTCCTGCAAGCCCCCCGAAATTGGGTGAGGTGGGGATAGGGCCGCCAAGCGGGGCGAAAGGGGGTGAGGAGGTGCCGAGGGTCTTGGGCTCAGTCGATGGCAACACAGCCACGCGCTGGACGATTCCACCCACTAGAGCCATGCCTCGGGCGAGGCTCCCTCCCAGGTTCCTCCCTTCCCGAACCTGACCGTCTGGATCACCTTGATCTTCTCGCCCTCGATTTCCACGGTCTTCTCCCTGAAGTCCACGCCAATGGTGGCTTCAGTCTTATCTGGGAACGTACCCCCGCAGAAGCGGAAGGTCAGGCAGGTCTTGCCCACGTTGGAGTCCCCAATCACGATGATCTTGAAGATGCGAATCTGCACGTACTGGTCCAGCGATGAGTCGAGCTCCAGAGATGCCAGGCCAGCCGCCGAGGCAGGCTGCAGGCTCCCATGGCCCAGGATGGGCTGCGCCATCTCCCCCGGACCGGACCGGGGCCCCAACCCCTTCAAGGGCTCCACACAAAGAAAACAGCCACGTTAGTGCGCTGGAGGCGAGCGAGCTTTGTGCGTGTCTGTGTGTGTCCGCCCGCGTGTGCGCGCACCGGCAAAGTGTGCGCGCGCGTGAAGGGGGTGCCTCTCACCCCAGCACCCCCCCCTTCAGCGCACCCTCCCTGCAGCTCCGAGGCACCGACACAAAAGCCAAGGAGAGGAGGCGAGATGGAGGAGACTGGGCAAGCCGCGAGCCTTCTTCTGCCTGTGTGCGCACTCGGACCGACGCTCGGGGCGTGACTGTGATCCTCCAGCCGCCGCCGCGCCTTAGCCTAGACTTTCCCCTACCTGGACTCCAGGGACACAACGGAGGGAGGAAACCTAAGGAGGAAAGGAGTGGGTGGAGAGAGCGGCACGCACCACCCCGGAATAGCCTTATTTCTCCTTGCCTCCATTTAAGTTATAGATTTCGCCCCCCCCCACACACACACACACTTGCTCGGAGCGCACGGGGACAGTGGAGAGGGATCACAGCCGGGGAGGACAAAGAGAGCTGCACCCTAAGGCATCACTAGATTACTTCGGCCTCGGAGCAACACAACTCAGCGGGGGTACGGTGGGAGGCAGAGACACCTCTTTCACCTCGGTAGCAGCGGGCAGCTGAGCCGCGCCTCCTTGGTCCCTCCACCCCAGCATGGGATAAAGGGATGCTCTGTCTTGAGGAAGCAGGTGCACTCGCGGGCCCCAAGCAGCTGGGGAGGGTGCTGCCAAGACACGCAGTGGGTTGGGGGGGGGGGGTGCGCGCAGCTGAGAGGAGGAAGCCAGGGGGCGCGAGAATGTGTGTGTAGTGGGTGTTACTGTTTCTGTCACAGATTTGCCAGATGTAGGGGGCGCGTGCCAGGCGCCAACCTCCCCTCATCACACCACGAGCACCCATCCTCTGAATGTTCAGGAGAGCGGTTCCCATTGGCTGCCGCAGTCGGTTGTGTTTGGCTGGCCAATAGGGAAGGCCCGCCGCGGGAGAGGGCCATGCAGAGGGTAGGAGAAGGGGGGAAGCTAGTGGTGGCAGTGCCAGCAAAGGGGGACTTTGTTTCTGGTGCTAACCATTAGAAGCCCGAGTGGAGGGATCTTGGGACATGGCATAGACTGCACAGTGCCTTGCACTACTGAGTCCTCCATATAACTGTAAGTTCTTCCAAAATGGTGGGGTTTCAAAGGGACCTGGGAATCCCCAGGAGGGTTCACCCCCCTGCAACTGAATGTAGAACAAAGTGGTTGGGTCTAATTTGCCAGAAGCCTAGATTATGCTTGGAAGATGATAAATGAACACAACTTCCTTACGGTGTTAGGGGGCAGCTACCGAAAGCTTACTTATCATCACACATCTTGGTCAAGACCAGTATTCCCTCTCCCGAAAGTGATTTGCGGGTTCAGAATTTGTTTTGAATCATTTTTACTTAGGGTACAATTTACATACAATAAAGTACATTCTTTTGTTTGTGTTTAAGGCTCTGCCTCTCCCTCCACATATTTCACAGGCCAAGGTAACATTGGCATATGCCAATAGCACTGACACATGAGTTATTGTTAATGCCATCAAGGTGAGGGATTCAAGCAGCACACTGAGTTGCCATCTTATTTGTATGTGAGGCTGAGCTGCAGGAAAAGATAAACATGACTGAAGTCCTGCCCACTAAGAGAAAAAACAATTCAGTGCATCTGATATATGAGAGAAAAGTGGAATGTAACTACTCAACCACGTTCAAGTTACTCAAAACAGGGTCTTCTAGTTAATAAGCTTATTAGCTGAGTTAGCAGATATACAGAGGGTGTCACAAAATGTACACATTTTAAAAAAGGAAAAAAACTGTATTAAAATTGTAATATGCAATATATACCAATAACAAGAGTAACACCATCTTTAGAGCAAATGTCATACTACACACTGCTACTGTAATTCAACTTTGAAAAGTAATATAGATAACATCTCCTAAAATGTGTATACATATTTTTGGCGCCCACGTATTTATAGAGAATCTTTTTAATCTAAATTTGTGTGTGTGTGTGGAAACGGCCTCTTGCTATGTTGTCCAGGCTGGTCTCCAACTCCTGGACTCAAGCTACCCCCCCCCACCAAGTGCTGGGATTATAGGCAAGCATGAGCCACCACATCCAGCCCCTAACCCCTAACCCCTTTATTATATATGTGGGTTACCCATTTCCAACACTTTAGATTATACTATTCAACATTAAAACCATCCAGATAAAGATTTAATCTTAGTTAGCTAATCCAAGATCATCATTATGAATGCCAATTATCATTGTACTGTGTCAACCATCACTGCACAGTATTTCGGTTTTTGTCTGATGTCTAGATAACAGTTTGCTGAATCATTTTCCTCCATATTTGAGGTTAATGCCCTGATGATCTTTATGTACAGAAGAATGGCCATAAAAAAATGGGAAGTAACCATTAAATTTATAGTAGAAAGAGGCTTTGCCAACTCACAGCTAGAATTAAAGCTAACTTTCTGAGAGATATAGACACTATACCCGCATAAGATCATTTAGACGTATGTTTCTCACAAACACTTGTCAATGAGTCTACCTTCGTAAAGAAGAAACTTTGACTTTTGGAAATGTGAAATCTCAAAAGGGGCTCCTTGCCCTAATAACAAGTGTGTGTTACCTCTGTGGGTGAGATTTGGGAGAACTTCCACTTATATTTTTGGAGTTAGTTCAATAAGTATATATTGCTTTTATAAAAAATATATGTAATTTTTAATTAAAAAGACAGGAAAAGTACCACTTTTCATCTACTGCAAAAAAAACTGAATGTACTGTTCAATGCCTTTTGTGTTAATTGTGCATTATTAAATGACTGTCTTTTGAATACATGCAGTTGTTTTCATAGACACTTGATTATCATTAATTTGACAGCGTTTTCCAAAGTCTTTTTTATCAACAGATATAATTCACTTTGCATTTAATCAATCTATGTTTATTATTGGTTTTTAGAAATATCAATAAACATTGTCTGTAGGATTTTTAAAATATTAAATAATATAAATTTTACCTTACTCTGGAATTGAGATTTTCAATATTTATTCCCCAAAGCAGTTCTAAATAAAATGTCATCCATTGCTGCATTTGTGAACACTTATCTTCTTTGCTTAATGGGTAAGAAATCATTTTCACCCAATAAAAACTACTTCCTGTGTTACTTCCTAAAATAATACCTTTGCAACTTCATTCCCTATCCCCATCTCACCCCCCCCAATTTAATCTCATCACCTACAAGATTAAAGCCAAACTATTTTGTCAGTTCAAATTTGGCCCCACCATACTTACCTGTCCTTATTGCTACTTCTTAGTATATACTCTGTCACTGTCCACTGAAAATGTGCTGGCTTTTGTTTGTTTTTATAACTCCAAGCATTTTAATTTAACAAACAGCATGATGCTTCCTCTAAGACACTTTAAAATATTAATTCATTTAGTCTTTCTAAAACCATGTGAGATTGGTATGAGGAAAACGAGGCACACTCAAGTGACCTGCTTAAGTGGCAGAGCCAGGATTCAACCTAGATGCAAGGTCAACATGCTTAATCATTAAAATGATAGCCGGGCTCGGTGGCTCAGCCTGTAATCCCGTGCTTTGGGAGGCTGAGGTGAGTGGATTGCCTGAGCCCGCGGGTTCGAGACCCGCCTGGGCAACTTGGCGAG
>NW_007248496.1:808844-844232 GCF_000164805.1 Carlito syrichta
TGGAAGGCTGAGGCGGAAGGATCGCCGGAGCCCAGCAGGTCGAGGCTGCGGTGGCCGGGAGCAGCCACTGCAATCCAGTCTGGGTGACAGAGTGAGACTACAACTCAAAAAAAAAAAAAAAAAGTTACCTGTGGTCCCAATGTATTCACCATTTGAAATATCATTCCTACTCCACTATTTGAATTTTACTACTCATCCTTCAAGACAGCTCAAATAACACTGCAAGAAATTCTTCCTTGGGGATTCTATTCCATACTCTTAAATCTTATTCTGGCACTGCATGAGATATTATTATTTCAATGGCCAGTATATGTCGGCTCCCCAACTAGACGTGACCACTTCCTGTACAGCTTTCAACTTACCATCCTGATAAACCCATCATAAGTCGAAAACGTCTTATGCAGAAAACGTATTTAATATCCCGATGAACCCATTATAAAGTCGAAGAATCATAAGTCGAACCATCATGAATTGTAAGTCGGGGACTGTCTATACTTTTCATACCTACCATGGTCCCTTTCACAGTACAGCCCAAACAGCAAGTGCTCAATAAATGTTTGTTAGATGAATATGTAACCAAAATCTTTGAAAAAGGCATATTTTATGTTCTGCAGACAGCCAAAACATTATTTCCAATTTAGCTTATACTGGCAAAGCCAAACCACCTACTGAACCTCAGTCTCTCACCATACCTCTCCCATAACTCTGAAAGTTCTACTTGGGATTTCTCTCACAGAAAATCTGAAGCACGAACTTTCTTCCAGCATCCTGCTCTCAAGCACGGAAGCCTTAATAGTAGGAGACTACCGCAGCACCTGGTACAGCATCTAGGGCACAGAACTGCACAATATAAAAGAAATATGGGGGAAAGAGAGCGCGGAATGGTTACTTGTCCCGGAAATGGGTCGAGTGGGAAAGTGCCGGCAACTTGTAAAACACGGAAGTAAATGCCGGATCTGGGAAGCCAGGTTCCGCGACTCGGACCCAGGGAAAGACTGGAAGTGGATCACTGCAAGAGAATCCGGAAGGCTTATGTACCTAGTAACCAGTAGCCCAAATCCAAAGGGCAAAGTGCGGTGCTGGGGCCACGCTTTGTGAGGTGCTGTTACCAGTTCCCGTCACCGACACAGCGACATCACTAGCCATAACCCGCCAGGCAAAGCGGCTCCACGGGTCCCTCCTTGGACAACTTTCCGAACTCGCTCGGGTCAACGCAATACCACTAACTTGCGGATACGTACTAATCGCGGCCAGGGCCAAAGCCGTACGGGCAACACAGTGCATGCGCAGATCGTCTCACTGTGTGGACCAATCGCAATGCAGCGCTGGATGCTGCATCTGCGCAGTAGGCCTCCGGTCGCTTTTCCCCTGCCCCTGCTGTAGCAGGCCGGCCTCACTGTCCAATGCCCACCCAGAGTTGGAAGGAGGAGCCTACGTAGTGTGCGTGTGAAGGGAGGGAGAGCGGGCTGGGGCTCACGGTGTTTGACCCGTCGGTCGGTGAGTGAGAAGAAAAGGAAGGAGGAGGTCCCGAGTAGCGGTTGCCGAAATGTTCCGGTATGGAGGCCTTGCGGCGGGTGCTTTGAAGCAGAAGCTGGTGCCCTTGGTGCGGACAGTGTGCGTCCGAAGCCCGAGGCAGAGGAACCGGTTCCCAGGTGACTGACCCATCCCGGGCAACCCCTACCTCGACGTCCCTGGGCCTGGGCACCTTAGGTTCCTGGTGCCTTGTGGCCCTCCCCGCCCCCCACCCCCCGAAAAACTTAATTCTCTCTCAGTCGTGAGAATGCCAAATTCACGGGACCCAAACCTTGAGTTTTGCAAGCAGAGGATTTGGCGCAGCCGTGCCGACCTGACCTTCAAGAGATTTGAACCCAGAAGTCAGCTTGAGGCCTTTTCCTGGGAGGGTGTGCTGTTCAGGGGTAACAGAACAACGGATCATCTCGTACTGTATTGCCGCCTTCCCGCCACCCCCACCCCGCCTTTTTCTATAGAGCAATGAAGTCGAGTAGACGTTGCCATTTACCGATTGTGAGACTTTAAACAGGACATTTAAGCCCTACACCTGTTTCTTCTGTAAATGAGGGTATTACCTGCTCTAACTTCCAAACCCCAGATGAGATGCATAGATTTGAATGCTCTATGAAACAGAAACGGTACAGTGAAGGTAAGGAGTCGGTCGGTTGTGCACCAGACACCAAGAGAATAAGGCCCAGAATTAATTTGAGATGCCTGGTCAGTGTAATTCTTGGTGATCTTTAATACTTCATAGAAATAGTTTGCAGAACACATTGTACCTGTCCTTCAAGAAGTTGTCTCATCAAATTTTAGAGCTGGAAGGGATTTTATGGTAAACTTCAACCCACTCGTTTTATAGATAATAAAGGCACAAGAGAGGTGAAATTACTTGCCAAAGGTTACATAGTTAATAGGTAGAGCTAAGGATAGTTTGCTAGACTCTAGGTTCCCACTCCCCTTGCACAGTACACTGCTTCCTAAGGCTTGACCTCAAAAAATTAATTAAGAATGAATTCGGTTCCCTACCCAATAATTAGGCCATTGTACATCAGCTATCTGTGAATTTAAGTGCACATACCTTGAGCCTGCTTATTTTCACCTTTGCACAATTTCATGGGAGTAATGAATGGTCCACCTATAGGAAGTGCTTTTTACAGATTTAAAAAAATCAGTAATCTTTGAATGTCCACCCCAAGTATATTTGCATTTGCAATGTCAGAAGTTATCCTTGAGGCCTTCACAATATGGAAACACCTCCTGGGTGCTTTAAAAATAGCATGTGGAAAATATTTCCCTTGGGTTGTTAAGGTCTTTGCAAATGTATATTTGAATGGTTTTTCCAGTTGCTATGAATCAATAAAATGTTTCCTGATAGGTATATCTGAGTCATGTCCCAGGACAATATTGCTCTTGGAACTTAAAACCTCTGCCTTAGCTTTTAAACCAATACCCCATCAATGGATGGCATCTGTGTGGGTTTTGTGCATTAAAATCATGGTGCTCTATGCAAGTTGCACAGAAATTTACACAGAAATTCAGATAACCTGAAGAATTGCATTCACACTGGCCTTTCAAACTTTGTTACTTTGCTTAAGGCTCAACTTTTACCTGGATTCTGCAGTCTGACCAAAAGTTCCCATTAATTAAATATGCATTTACAAAGTTAAATTGGTTTTTTAGACATTTGAAGGTGGTTGATGATATTAGAACTGAAAAATACAGACTCAAATGTTTTGTGGTTTTTTTGCATTGCGCGGCTTTGTTTGAAGGCAGTGTACTGTACAATGTATTCTGACTTCCTGACATATCCACCCATCTCTTTGTATGCACTTATTCTTTGTCCTTTGGCCATGTATCAAAGTATGACATCACCTGCCTTTAAAAATGAGTGAGGTTGGGGTTATACTTTAAAAAGAAATCATGATAATCTCATTTTAGGAATTAACTGTTTTGTGGCTTGATTACTGATTGCTTTTTTTTTTTTTTTTTGAGTTGGAGTCTCACTCTGTTGCCCAGACTGGAGTGCAGTGACTGCTCCCGGCCACCGCAGCCTCGACCTGCTGGGCTCCGGCGATCCTTCCGCCTCAGCCTTCCAAGTAGCCAGAATTGCAGGCATGCACTACCATGCCCAGCTGATTTTTTGACTTATTGTAGAGATGAGGTCTCGCTGCCCAGGCTGGTCTCGAACCCACGGGCTCAGGCAATCCACTCACCTCAGCCTCCCAAAGGCACGGGATTATAGGCTGAGCCACCGAACCCGGCACTGATTGCTTTTAATCTGATTTCTTTTCACATAGTAGCCACTACCATATGTTTTTGCACAGGTGGGAAAGAGACACTGTTCATTTATACATCATTTATCCGTCTTTAAACTTTAAACCTGCCTTGCAACTATCTCATCTATATCTATCACCATTGTCAGGTCCGTTTCCATTATGTTTCATTTTGCCTTAAAACCATAGTAGCTACTATTTATTTATTTTGTTTATTTGGATACTCTGCCTCCTTCCAGAAATGATTGAAGGTAACTAATGGTCACCACCCTATGTCTGCATTCAGACATAGAGGAGCAGAGCAAATGTGTTAGGTAAGATATTTTCTGTCCTGTAATATTTTATTTAGTCACCAAACATAGTGCTGCCCGTGTGATCAGATTGGTCACTGACTCCCTGACCTCAGGTTCAAATGTTTGAACATTTTTTTTCTATTTGGAATCCTCACTTCTTTAAAAAGGAAACTGAAGTCCCTGTGGGCAAGGATCCTGGCTTTCTGGACACTGCCAAATGACACTTCTTTTTGAAGCCTAGATGAGTCTTCCCTAATTCTTTCTGCTGAGGCGAGGCTTTCCAGAAGAAAAATCTTTGACAAGTCAGAGTTTTCTGTAACCAGTTAATAAGTTAGATTTTGTAGAAATGTTCTATCTTTTTGAGGGAGTTACTACATGTCTTAACTTTCTTCTAGATCATGTTTCCGAAAGTTACCTAGTCATATGAATTGAGTAGAGGACCAACCCCAAACCTACCCCAGGATCTCCAGGAGGGAATCTGTATTTTAGCAAGCCCCTTGATGAAATTCATATGGTCAGGCAAGTTTGGTAAATACTGTTTTGGATGAGTAGTGACTCTTTCCACTGACATAAGGATTGAAAAACCACACTAAGGAACCCCTTGTGATTTGTATCAAGCCTATTTTCTCATATTCAAAATAGTAACAACCATTCTCCTCTCCTAAACTATATGCTACCTGAGTACATGGATGATGTCCTATTTATTTTTGTGTCCTCAGCATCTTATATAGTCTCTAGCACATGGTAAATTCTCAGTGGCCAAACCCTACTACAGCATTGTGAAGGACTTAACTTTGTACAACAGAGTTAGATTTCTTCTTCTATCATCTAAATCATTTTTCCTTTCATCAGAGTGGTTCACACTGTACTATAGTTTTGACTACTCTGATTCTTCTGAAACTCCAGCAAGAGTTAATACTTTTAAAAAGGCAGATTGCCAGACATGGTGGCTCACACCTGTAATCCCAGCACTTTGGGAGACTGAGGCAAGAGGATTGCCTGAGCCCAGGGGTTCAAGACCAGCCTGGGCAACTTGGTGAGACCTTGTCTCTACAGTAAATTAAAAAAATTAGCTGGGCGTGGTGGTGGCACACACCTGTGATTTCAGGTACTTGGAGGACTGAGGTGGAAGGATCACCTGAGCCCAGCAGATCAAGGCTGTGATCGCCGTGAGTATGCCACTGCAACTCCAGCCTGGGTGACAGTGAGACTCTGACTCAAAAACATTAAAATTTAAATTTAAAAAAGGCTGATAAAGTTAAATCGTTGTTGGATTCCTTATAGTCATCTAACTACCGTGGACAGACTCTCGAGGCTTGTCCTGTCCTTTATTTTATCCATACTCGAAAAATCATTTTGACACTCAGGAAACAAGTCTTGAAAGCATATAGACCTCTTAATTATTTGGGATTCCTAGGTGCCTCAATTGTGATGATGTGTTTCTGGAAAAGGGCTTCCGGAATTATGGAAAAGCAGAAGATTATGTAACCTACAGAAATGAACTTGCTGATTTGGATACTATTCTAATGCTAGTCTGTGGTGTTTGAGGTTACTAATTTATTATTAAGCACCCTGAAATAGTTGGGATCTGGCCAAAATTTCTTGGGAAAAAATTCTTTAAAATGTTCAGTCAGCTGGACCCAGTCACACACTCCCGTAGTTCTCTACTTGGGAGGCTGAGGCAGGAGGATTTCTTGAGCCAAGGAGTCCAGCCTGGGCAACCTAGTGAGACTACTATCTCTAAAAATAATAATAATAGTAATAATAAAGAAAATAATAATAATAAATCAATAGGATTAGGAAGCATTCTATTTCCTTCCTTTATTCACTAATTCAACACATATTTATTGAACAAGCACCTACTATGTGTCAGGCACTGTTGTACAAATATCCTAAGTGTGAAAATGAAACCAGGCTGTATGTGCTGTCTGATCGCAGAAAATCTAAAACAAATACAGTGGTGCAATAATGAGAAGTCAAAGAGTAAGTTGGCTTTTCCCACAGGACAAGTGAAAAGGCATGGTTCAGTCATGGTGTAAGATTTCCTAAAATGTTGAAGCTGTAGGGAGAAAGGTATGGGAGTACTTTCATGGAAAAAAGAAAATGGGAGGGGAAATATAAGTATACTGTTCTTAACCTAGTACCTTTTACAAAAAGGCATTTTGTAGCCATGTAAAAAGTTGGTTTGTTAATGATAGTGTTGTATTACATTTCTCTTCAAGCCGAAGTTTAAATGCTATCCTATGTACTGTTTAAAAAATCAATTTCTTTTTTTTTTTTTTTTTAGCCAGAGTCTTACTGTCCCCCAGGCTCGAGTACAGTAGCACAGTCATGGCTCACGGTAGCCTTGACCTCCTAGGCTCAGGCCATCCTTTCCCCTCAGCCTCCCAAGTAGCTGGGACTACAGGTGCATACCAACATGCCAGGCTAACTTTTTTATTTTTTGTAGAGATGAGGTCTTTCTGTGTTGCTCAGGCTGGTCTTAAACTCCTGGGCTAAGCAATCCTCCCTCCTTGACCTCCCAAAGGCCAGGGATTACAAGCATAAGCTACCACGCCCATGCCCTTCCCTTAAAGTCAATTTCTTTTTCTTTTTCTTTTTTTTTTTTTTTTTTGAGTTGGAGTCTCACTCTGTCGCCCAGACTGGAGTGCAGTGGCCACTCTCGGCCACCGCAGCCTTGACCTGCTGGGCTCTGGCGATCCTTCTGCCTCTGCCTTCCAAGTAGCCAGAATTATAGGCATGCGCTACCACGCCTGGCTGATTTTTTGCTTTATTGTAGAGATGAGGTCTCGCCTGCCCAGGCGGGTCTCGAACCCGCGGGCTCAGGCAATCCACTCACCTCAGCCTCCCAAAGGTGCGGGATTACAGGCTGAGCCACCGAGCCCGGCTTCAATTTCTTATGAATATCTTTTTTCTTTCCTTTGGCAAATTGAGGCAAAACCTGCTGCTGAACTCTCCCATATCTACACTTTAGTTTTATCAGTTTGTGAAAAGCAAGCAAAAACAGAATAAACACATCAGTATTATATTAACACAAATTTGCAGCCGGGCTCGGTGGCTCAGCCTGTAATCCCGCGCCTTTGGGAGGCTGAGGTGAGTGGATTGCCTGAGCTCGCGGGTTCGAGACCTGCCTGGGCAGAAAGACCTCATCTCTACAGTAAATCAAAAAAAAAAAATCAGCTGGGCATGGTAGCGCATGCCTGTAATTCCGACTACTCGGAAGGCTGAGGTGGAAGGATTGCTGGAGCCCAGCAGGCGAGGCTGCGGTGGCCGGGAGCGGTCACTGTACTCCAGTCTGGGCGACAGTAAGACTCCAACTCAAAAAAAAAAAAAAAAAAAAATTTGTTATGATGTCTGTATTTAGAGTCTTCCAGAGGGATAAATAGAGTTTTTTTTTTTTTTAAGCATTCATTTTTTTGTTGTTTTTTGTTTTTGATTTTTTTTTGAGTTGATGTCTCACTCTGTCGCCCAGACTGGAGTGCAGCGGCCGCTCCCGGCCACCGCAGCCTCGACCTGCTGGGCTCCGGCGATCCTTCCGTCTCAGCCTTCCAAGTAGCTGGAACAACAGGCACGTGCTACCACACCCGGCTAAAAACATTCATTTTTAATAAACTCAGGGTAGAGGTACAGAACAAACTAAATGCATTGTAGTAAACTTAACCATGTGGAACTTTCCCTAACCAGTTTCATTTTCTAAGCTCTGAGAGTTATCAGTTTCTATTTCTGACACTTCATCATTTTTATGGGCTTCTGAAAATCAAAAGCTCACCCATCTTGAGATAAGCTTCTCCTTGCTTTCATGTTTTTATTTTCATAATTTGTTATTTCCACATACAAACCATCTTATTTCATGTGATGATGAAGGATTCTAAAGCAGGTAAGAAATAAGAACATTAAAGAAAAACACATTTTCTCTTCTAAAAGTATAGATCCAAAGTCTCTTATCCATAATTCAGAAGTCAAAATAGAACACCAAGTTTTTGTAACTCATTTACCAGTAAATACTGACCTGACCTGAACTAAAAGAAAGGCTACTTATATATATTTTTTGTAAATCTCTCTTAGTGATTGGTCATAGAAATACTAATGTGTTTGACTATAGGTTACTGCCCTTTACTGTGCTAGGTGTCATTGTGTGGGATATGTACTGTATACTTAAGACCAAACAATTCTAAGTTATGAAATATACATGCTCCCAAGGATTTCAGATAAGAGACTGCATACCTACATTGGGCTTGTTTTTACCCCTGTGCCCTGACATTGGGAAAGCAAGGGGAAAGCTCCCTCCTAATCTCTACAAATATATGTGGGATGCTACTACCAGTGCCCATTCATTTGTCTTTCAAAGCCTAGATAGAGGCTGGGCTCGGTGACTCAGTCTGTAATCCTAGCGCTTTGGGAGGCCAAGTCAAGTGGATTGCCTGAGCCTGTGGGTTTGAGACCAGCCCGGGCAACTTGGGGAGACCTCGTTTCTACAATAAATCAAAAATTGGCCAGGTGTGGTAGCGCACGCCTGTAGTTCGGCTGATTGGAAGGCTGAGGCAGAAGGATCGCCAAAGCCCAGCGGGTCGATGCTGGGGTGACTGAGTGTGCCACTGCACTCCAACCTGGGCGACAGAGTGAGACTCCAACTCAAAAAAAAAAAGCCTTGTCAGGACAGAAACATATGTACCAGCCTCTAGACAGTTCTCAAAGTGTGGTCCATTTTCCTAACAGCAGCAGCAGCAGCAGCAGAAACATCACCTGTTAACTTGTTAGAAATGCAAATGTTTGAGTCCCATCCCAGATCTAATGAGTCAAACTCTGGAACTGGGGCCTGAACAGCCATGTTTTCAAAAACTCTTCAAGGGTACTGATGCACTCTCAAGTTTCAGATCCACTGCTCTAAGTTGGGGTCTGTAAACTACAGCCACAAGCCAAACCTAGTAAGTCACCTCCCACTTTTGTATGCTCCCGTGAACTAAGAGTGGTTTTTACTGTTTTGTTTTGTTTTGTTTCGTTTTTTATCAGAGTCTCACTTTATCACCCAGGCTGAAGTGCAGTGGCATGATCATGACTCATCGCAGCCACAACCTCTTGAGCTCAGGTGATCCTTACACCTCAGCCTCCCAAGTAGCTGGGACTGCAGGTGTGTATTCCCACATGTGGCTAATTTTTAAAAAATTTTTGTAGTGGAGAGGTCTTGCCATGTCGTCCAGGTTGGTCTTAAACTCTTGGGCTCAAGCACTCCTCCTGCCTTGGCCTCCCAAAGTGCTGGGATATAGGTGCGAGTTACTGCGCCTGACCTACATTTTTTAAATGATTGAAAAAGATAGACAATATTATGACACTTAAAAAATTATATAAAATTCAAATTCCAGTGTCCACAAATCAAGTTTTACTGGAACACAGCCATGTCCATTCATTTGTGCACTGTCTGTGGCTTTGTTTCTGCAGCATCAGTAGAATTGAGTAGTTGCAACAGAAATCAAATGGCCCACAAAGCTGAAATTATTTGCCATCTGGTCCTTTACAGAAAAAAATGTTCTGCTATAGGTTGCTTCAAAAACAGGAGGAATAATCACAAGCAGAGAAGATACTGAGACCTTCCTTCATCTGAAAATGTCACCATTCCTCTGGAGAAAGAAACTGTTATATTTCCATGTGCAAGGGTTATGATCTTCAGATGATCATGTAGCTTTACATAGTTCTACATCAAAATAACCTTTGTATTATTTTGGAGGAGAAAGATCCAAGTAGTTGGTGGACACTTTAAATTTTGTCATTCTAAAAAATATTTCGTAGTTCAAAAGTCTTTAGTTCTTTGGGGGAGAGAAATTCATTCGTTTTTTTCTCATTTTCTTCTGAGCTTTAGCATTTCTATCTTCCAGGGCACATTACCTTTCATGCAAGACTGAACTGTGTCCTGGTTAGATTGTGTTGCAACATTTTATTTGGTGCAAGGTTTGAGACATTTGGATTACTCCTTAAAGGGTTGTTACAATGTTCCAGGTAGCCCATGGTTAACCTTGTATATCTACCCATTCAGTCATCTCTGTGTTTACTTCATTTATGGTGAAGACATGAAGGGAGGGGTACTTGAAGAACTGCTCATACGTTTTTCATGGTCTTTTCTGGAAGCTGTCAATTTTTTCACTGGGCAGCATTGAATTGTACTCTTAAAAACATCAAACACTTAGGAATATTCCTTCAGATATCTGTAGTATTTATGTGTACAGTTTAGATTATCTTTTTCTTGGTCATTTAACAGTGAACATCCACAGCTTAATGGGTAATAAGTCTATACTTGTGAAATGCATTGATGTTTAATCATAAACATGTATTAACTTTTATTTGTGTGTGTCTTAATAAATTATGTTCCTTAGGCAACTTGTTCCAGCGATGGCATGTTCCTCTAGAACTCCAGATGACAAGACAAATGGCTAGCTCTGGTGCATCAGGGGGCAAAATCGATAATTCTGTGTTAGTCCTTATTGTGGGCTTGTCAACAATAGGAGCTGGTGCATATGTAAGTAGAAAAGCAGCGTGTATGAAGAAGCTGCCAAACAGCTCCCATTAATAGACTCAGTACTACTCTGCTTTTAAAACTTCTGCAACTAATTCGCTTTTCCTTTTTTGGAAAAATTTTCAAAAAGCCTTCTTTGAGTGTCTAATATCCTATAGAAGCCAATCTGGGAATGACTGAAACTTAATCTCATGTTGATTGATTTCTGCTCTTTTCACTTGTCTTTTTACTCTTTATTTGAAAGCTACTGTGTTTTCTTAGATTTGAGTAACCCACAAAATTGTACCTGTTTTCTTGGATGTGACACACTAACCTATGAATAAAGTCAAAATTCATTGCAGCTCCTTAGCACAATATTTGATTTTGACCTATTTGCCAAATATTTTATTTTTCCTCAGCTTGAGATTGACATTAAAAACAATAGCCTTCAATCAGAAATATTAAGTGTTCCTAAAAGGAAAACTATCTCTGAATCTTACCCAAAGACTAAATTTTAGAAGCAGGTCTTCTAGTATCTCCAATTTTAGAATGGAATTTATATGGAGTGAGAAATATGATGTTTAAATGCTATGTAGTATTAGCACAATTGTATCTCCTTAAATGAACTCTGATCAGCTTAGCGGGTCACAGAGGAATTATTCTGTGGGGTTTTTTTGTTTGTTTGTTTGTTTGGTTTTTTTTTGTTGTTGTTGTTGTTTGTTTTTTTTGGGTTTTTTTGAGTTGGAGTCTCACTCCATCACCCAGGCTGGAGTGTGTGTGTGGCATGCTCACGGCCACCCCAGTGTTGACCCACTGGGCTCAGGCGATCCTTCTGCCTCATCCTTCCAGGTAGCCGGAACTACAGGCATGTGCTATCATGCCTGGCTAATTTTGTTTTTTAATTTTTAATTTTGATTTATTGTAGAGATAAGGTCTCGCCAAGTTGCCCAGGCTGGTCTCGCACCCGTGGGTTCAGGCAGTCCTCTCACCTCAGCCTCCCAAAGTGCTGGGATTACAGTCTTGAACCACTGCACCTGTCGGTTGGTTGTCTATTTTATTTCATTTTTTTAACTTGGCAGGTTAACCATGACTAAGCAGATCAGTCTAAAGTTGGATCCTGTATGGTTGAGTGAATCAACTTAGATAACACCTGGTAACACCCTTGACTGAAGAAAGCTATTTGTTTTACGTACTAAGAGCAAATTGTTAGAAGCCATTACAATTTTAGTTTTACGTTGGTAAGACAGTGAACTTATCTCTTTTCCTTAGTCACTAGGTTAAAAAAAGTGGACATGATAATTATTTGAAGTTAACTATATCCTCATGCCCTGACCTGCCTCCCAAATGCACAAGAAAAGTGGACAGTTCTTGCCAGTTGTGAGTCAAATCAGAGTAAGAAGTAGGTGAGATCTGTATGCTCACATGCTTCGATGAAATATGCATTCTTCTCCAATCCTGGAGCAGCTTTTTTTTTTCCTTTTTTCTTTTTTAGCACAGGTTAACCAAAACTGCTTCCCTGCCTTTGTATTGAATGTTTCTTCATTAATACTTAGTGCTCTATTTCCTTTTTGTTTCTTTCCTGGCCTTATCTTTACCTACAGTTGTGCAGTGTCATCACCTAGGATCCCCTTCTAGATCACTAGCGTCTACAGGTGCTTCTGAGAAAGATGGCAGCAGCCTAGTATACTTCTTAATTGTAGGAGCCACAGTCACTGGGGCAGGAGTTTATTATGTAAGATACTTAACACTAAAATGTATTTTGGGGTAGGGTGGGTAAGACCATGGCACTAATGAAAATGTGATTCATTAGAATAAAATAAAATATTCACAGCATGTGCTTTCTCTAGGTATTTATTAAAGGGACATTGTCAGTCACTAGAGAATTCTTAAATCTCATTCTTCAAAACTGTTGAAGTCCTACCAGATGTATCTAAGGCAATGAATCTAATGATTACTACAAATTCTTATCATGAACTCTTTCTCTGAAACCTTTGCTAATATAATTATTTTTATGGTGCTAAATTATATTGTGCTTTAGTGCTGCATATCTAAATGTTGAATAAGCAAATAAAGGTAACTTGAACACCATCCATTTTTTAATCATTTTAAGTAAAATGAAATTGTGTTTTGTGGGAAACAATCAATTAACCCAACTGTTACTAAGAAAAGGCATTTTATTGAATGCTTCTGAGGATGTCCAAGAAGTCATAGAAATTGAAATATTTTCCCCACTCACCCACAGCCTCTGTTTTAAAGTAAATTCATTTGGCAGTGTCCCTTTTGTACTCTTTGATTTGGTCAAACTAGTGACTGAAGTGGTTCAAGCTAACACATTCATATAGATTGCCTTCTTAAATGCCTCTCATCCATAATTCAGATACTACACCCTGAGTCTTAACTTTTCCATTTCATATCTCTCTCAACTTTCCCCATCAGTTCCACCCTCATTTGTTCAAAAATAGATTTAAAGTGTTTGCGTTCATTATGTTTGTAACCTCTGTTAAACCTCTGGTTTATGTTGCTGTACCAGAGTTGGATGGCCTCCAGAGAGTTGACAATGCAAATTCTCTTGATGCCAAGCTACAAGACAGGGCTTGGTCACTGTTGCTTTCTCCTGCCTTAGAAATATCTAAGAAGCACAAGTTCCTCTCAAGCCATTCAGTTAAATGCCTCATTTCACTCTGTGTTTATCCAACACTGGTAATAATAAAGCTACTGTATTATAGTGGTTCCAGGTTAAATGATAAGCTTTTGTCTACCTGTAACTGTTATAAAACTATTTTGTACAGTTTTGTTTTAGGTTTTAAATCATTGAAAATTTGACTTGAGGTGCCTTCGTTTTTTGTTTGTTTGTCTTTTTGTTGTTGTTTAGTTGGAGTGTCACTCTTTCACCCAGGCTGGAGTGCAGTGGCATGCTCATGGCCACCACAGCCTCGACCAGCTGGGCTCAGGTAATCCTTTCACCTTAGCCTTACAAGTAGCTGGAACCTCAGGCGAGCTAAGTTTTTGATTTATTGTAGAGACGAGGTCTTGTCAAGTTGCCCAGGCTGGTCTCCAACCCCTGGGCTCAGGCAATCCTCTTTTCTTTGCCTCCCAAAGTGCTGAGATGACAGGCGTGAGCCACTGCACCCAGCTAAATTTTTTTTTCTCTGAAATTGTATTAGTCTGAAGAGAACTATTCACTTTAAATCAGTATTCAGATTTGAGGGCACATGGCTATAAGTTGTTTATAATTTTTCAATCTGCCATAACAAAATACCACAGACTGCATGACTTCAACAACAAAGATTTATTTTCCCATAGTTTTGAAGGTTAGGAAGACCAAGATCAAGGTCAGACAGAGTTCAGTTTCTGGTGAGGGCTCTCTTTCTGGCTTTCAGACAGCTACTTTCTTGCTGTGTTGTCACAGAGAGAAATAATGAGCTAGAGTAAGCAAGGGAATTCTGGTGTCTCTTCCTGTTCTTAGAAGAGCTCTGGCCCTGTTGGGTGGGAATCCCACCCTTCCAACTTCATTCAACCTTTATCACCTCCCAAAAACTTCATCACCAAATACTATCATATTGGGAGTCAAGGCTTCAATGTATGAATTTGGGGGGGACACGGGCATTCAATCGTAATAGTGTTCTTCCATAACTTTTTTCTCTCCTTTGAGAAATGTTCCTAATTTAAGTATAAATATTACATTGGCAGTTCCTGTATTGGGAGCTTTTTGCCTTCCTCCCACTTTACCCCCCTCCCCCAAAAGGAAGGGCGTAAACCAGTAGCTTCTAAAAAAATTGTCATGAGCCACAGTAAGAAATGCATATTATCTTGCACCTCATTATATAACTACAAGTACATAAAACTGACAGTTTCAAGAATTGCTATTATTGCTAGGTGTGATATGCTCTAAAAGTTTCTATTCTGTTTGTATTTTTTTTTCTAATGTTGGTTGTAACTTACTGAATTAATTTTACAACCACTAGTGAGTTGCAACCACAGTTTGAGAAACACTAATTTGAACAGCACTTCTGCTGCTTGGATTGTAGATACAAAGTGTTTTTGTTTTTTTGTTTTTGAATCGGAGTCTCACTCTGTTACCCAGGCTGGAGTGCAGTGGCACACTCACGGCTACTGCAGCCTTGACCTGCTAGGTTCTGGTGATCTTTCTACCACAGCCTTCTGAGAAGCTAGGACTACAGGTGCCTGCCACTACACCTGGCTAATTTTTTTATTTATTGTGGAGACAAAGTCATGTCATTAATTCGAAATCTGTGTAAACTAGGGATACAAAAACCTTTGGGAGAAAGGCAGATGTCTATATATATATGCCAAAAATGCATACACATTTTAAGAGATGTTATCTATGTATTATGTATTACTTTTCGAAGTTGAGTTACGTTACAGTCACAATGTGTAGTATGACATTCGCTCAGCTGTGCTTCTGCCATTTTCTTTGACTGTTCTGCCTGTTGCATGGTGACACTAGTATTCATTTGATTAATGCCATCTTTTGAGTGAATGTTATACTTACAAGGTATGTACATTTTTTTGGTACCCCCTGTGTGTGTAGCTATTTTTGATATATGACAGGTTGTTAGCAAGATGTTTGGCCCTTAGTGAGTTCCTGTGTGTAGTCTTTCTGAATGAGATTATTTCTGCCTTTTGTGTTTAGGAAAAGGATAAACGATTGAGGGAAAGAAGAGTTACTCTATAAAAATAGGATACAGGTGACCATGTATATGCCCATATATAAGACAAACCTCGCTCTTGCCTTTTCTCCACTAAACCTCAAGCTATTTCTTGGTCTACTCTTCCCTTCTTGTATGAAACTACTAGGAAGTGTGAGCTGGGCTTAGGCTATTTTGGATATCCCTCTCAATGTGAACATGACCCCAGTTTATTTTTCCTTTCACTCGTGTTGACCAGATTAAGCCATTCTTTTACGTAAAAGTCTTAAATAGTTTTTAGGTGTGGGTAGATACTGGACTTGTGTATATATCAGATGATAAAGTAAAACTGTCTTCCTGAAATTAATGTTAATTGAATTAAGCTCATTTATTTGATAAATTTAGTGGTAAATTGAAGGAATAGCCTTTGTCTTTTAACATACAATACTTTGTACTCCATTTGACTTGTATGTTAAATACTTCCAGGCTGATAATTGTTAACCCCAGATCTCAGGGTCCAGGTTCCCCAATTACAGCATGTTGCCTAATGAACTGCTCTGTTAAATAGGTCATAGAAATATTCTTTTTTCTATGTGAGTGAGTGAGTGTGTGTGTGTGTGTGTGTGTGTGTGTGTGTGTGTGTGTGTTTTAGTCAGAGTCTCACTCTGTCACCCAGGCTGGAGTGCGTGGCATGCTCATGGCCACTGCAGCCTCGACCTGCTTGGTCCAGGTGATTTTTCCACCTCAGCCTTCCAAGAAGCTGGGACTACAGGCACATGCCACCACACCCAGCTAATTTTTATTATAGAGACAGGGTCTCACCATGTTGCCTAGGCTGGTCTCAGGCAATCCTGTCATTTCTGCCTCCCAAAGTGCTGGGGTTATAGGTGTGAGCCACTGCACCTGGCTCTTTTTTTCTTTTTAAGAGACAGATGCTCTCTGTCCCCCAGACTGGTGTGCAGTGATCATAGCTCACTGCAGCCTTGAACTTTCTCAAAGCGATCCTTCCACCTCAGCTTCCCAAGTAGCTAGGACTACAGGTGTGTACTACCCACCCAACTAAATTTTTTGTTTTTATTTTTATTTCCGCCTTCCACCTCAGCCTTCCAAGTAGCTGGAACTACAGGCATGCACCACCATGCCTGGCTAATTTTTTGATTTATTGTAGAGACGAGGTCTCGCCAAATTGCCCAGCCTGATCTTGAACCCATGGGCTTAGGCAGTCCTCTGGCCTCAGCCTCCCAAAGTGCTGGGATTATAGGCGTGAGCCACCATGCCTGGTCTATTTTTATTTTTGTTGGGATGGGATCCTGCAGTATTGCCCAGCCTAGTCTTGAACTTCTAGACCCAAGCCATCCTCCCACCTTGGCTTTCCAAACTGCTAGGATTATAGACATTTTATGATACTTCCTCTGATTGTCTTTACTTTCCCCTGCAGTTAATTAATCTGGATTTCACTTAAATTCCTGTCTTGCTGACCTGGGTACAAAAGAGCAAAAGTGCTATAATTTAAGAAGTCATTCTTGTCTACCATCTTTTAAGTCTCTAATAAACTTTGGTGCTGTATGTTGAAAAAAAAGTCATAATGTCTGGGTTCAGTGGCTCACACCGGTAATCGCAGCACTTTGGGAGGCAGAGGCAAGAGGATTGCCTGCGTCCAGGAATTTGAGACCAGCCTGAGCAATATAGTGAGACCTCGTCTTGACAATAGATTAAAAAATTGGCCAGGTTCCAACTACTTGGAAGACTGAGGTGGAAGGATCACCTGAGCCCAGCAGGTGGAAGCTGTGGTTACTGTGAGCGTACTACTGCACTCCAGCCTGGGCGACAGAATGAGACTCCTACTCAAAAAAAAAAAAAAAAAATTGCCATAATGCCAAGGTTATCCTTCTTCAACTTTAAAGGGTAGAGAGGATACTATATTTGAAATATGACAGGTGGTTAGCAAGATGTCTGGCCCTTAGTGAGTACCTGTGTGTAGTCTTTCTGAATGAGATTATTTCTGCCTCTTGCGTTTAGGAAAAGGATAAACCATTGAGGAAAAGATGAATTACTCTATAAAAATGGGATACAGGTGACCGTGTATCTGAGCATTATCTGAGTACCCAACAAAACCCAAAACATGTGCCAGGAAAACTTAGGTCCCAGCTCCTACCCCTGGACCATATAGATTGACTTCACAGCTAGTGCCCAATGTAGTCCAAAACACTTTTCTGAACTTGATATCAGGTTTATAGCCCTTTCTAGTACTTTTTTCTCTGGTATAGAATGTTTTTCTTTATCTGTACATTCATATATCCCTAGCTAGCTTTATGTAAAGGATTGAGAAAAGTGCAGAACTAAATATAATTCTTTGTTCTCATAAAGGGATCAAAAATATGAGGAGAGTTCTTTATAGACAGCCTAAGAAAATCTGAAACATTTTCATCTGCTTAAGCATATTTTTTACACACCAAGTGTGTGTACACCCAGTATTTTTTAATTTAATTTAATTTTTTTGAGTCAGGGTCTCACTCTGTCACCCAGGCTGGAGTGCAGTGGCACAATCATGGCTCACTACAGCTTCAACCTCCTGAGCTCAGACAATCCTTCTACCTCAGCCTCCCGAGTAACTAGGAGTACAGGCATGTGCCACCATGCCTGGTGGCAGCGGCCTTGGTGGCGGCAGCAACTGCTGCTGCTGCTTATTATTATTATTTTTATTTTAAGAGATGAGTTCTCACTGTGTTGCCCAGGCTGGTCTCGATCTCCTGGACTCAAGCAATCCTACCTCAACCTCTCAAAGTGCTGGGATTACAGGCATGAGCCACCCTGCCCATTCCTGTTTCTTTAGAAAATAACTTTGCCTTAGTGGTTTGAGCATATGGGAACCAACATAAGGTAGACAAAAGCTTCTCATTCAATTGAAAGATTATATTACTTAAGGCTTGAGCTAGCTGTATGGTGAAATACACTTTCTCCATGTTTAAATCTGCAGGCCTACAAGACTATAAAAGATGACCAAAAAAGATATAATGAAAGGATGTCAGGGTTAGGGCTGACACCAGAAGAAAAACAGAAAAGGGCCACATCATCTGGTGAGTATTCCCTTTGTTCTTGCTATGATTTGAGACTCATAAGAGTTATAAACAGTTTGGGTACTATGATTTACAGATATCTTGTTGAAGTGATGATGGTGTGAGATTATAAGTTTCCAGAAAGTACAGTGTTACCCCCAAACTGGGAGTGACTTGTTAAAGTATTTGGCTGGAATTTGGGTTTGAGAATAAAATTGATGATTATGATTGTTTGTTTTTCTTTATATTAGACTCTTTTTTTTTTTTTTTGAGTTGGAGTCTCACTCTATTGCCCAGACTGGAGGGCAGTGGCACACTTCCGGCCACTGCAGCCTCGACCTGCTGGGCTCCGGCGATCCTTCCGCCTCAGCCTTCCAAGTAGCTGGAACTACAGGTGTGCACTACCACGCCCAGCTAATTTTTTTGATTTATTGTAGAGATGAGGTCTCGCCAAGTTGCCCAGGTGGGTCTTGAATCCACGGGCTCAGGCAATTCATTCACCTCAACCTCCCAAAACGCGGGATTACAGGCTGAGCCACCGAGCCCGGCTTATATTAGACTCTTAAAAGGCAAGTTTGGTGAGTACAACTATTAAAAGAGAGGAAAACCATTATTTTTAATGAGGAAATTCTGGTCTGCTTCGTTCTCCTTTTGAGTCTTAGGAGTTTCAAGTTATTAAAGATATATTTGTTTTCCTAAAGCAAATAACCATAGCTGTCACTTCCATCTCACATGATTTGCTTGAGTTTTCCAAGTGGAATGTTTTAATCCTTTAATAAGCCCCACAACTCTGGGTGGGCGATTTGTGTTGCTTTCTTCAATAACACCGCCTTATTCTTGAACATTGTATGATAATCCCCAATTGACCTCCTGGGTTTTCCCCTCTTTGTTACTAACAAAAGGTGAAACTGAACTTGATATTTTCTTGGTGGTTACTAGAAAATTGATGGGAAGGGCAGAGGCCTTCTAATGTATACTTTCTAAATATTTTAGAAATAACTAAATATTTAAACTAGGTCCTAGTTCCAATACAGACCTAATGAATGAATGACACTGGTGAAATCATTTATCTCTTTTTTGGGGTATTTTTCACTTGTGAAATAAAAGGGATACTTGCTCTTCCTCTCCCATCAGGATGCTGTAACATTCATTGAGTTAGTATAGGTATTATGTTTTACTAGCTTTATGTAAAGGATTGAGATAAGTGCAAGGTGGGTTTTTTTGGTTTTTTTTAGTAGTGGCAAAGAGTCATCTGAGCCTTCAGGCAGATTCATCCTGTTTGGTCTCTTGCTTACAGCTCTAGAAGGAGAGCCAGGTCCTCAAGTCAGGGTACCAAATCATGTTCCTTTCCTGCTAATCGGTGGAGGCACTGCTGCTTTTGCTGCAGCCAGATCCATCCGGGCTCGGGATCCTGGGGCCAGGGTAAGGTGCACATTTTTTTTTTTAACTTGGCACAGAGGGTATAGTCTGCAAGCACTCAGCCAATGTGAACACTTTGACATTTGCCTTTTAAATGACTTGGCTCTGATAAGTATCATTATGTTTGTGTCTAAAGGTACTGATTGTATCTGAAGATCCTGAGCTGCCATACATGCGACCTCCTCTTTCAAAAGAACTGTGGTTTTCAGATGATCCCAATGTCACAAAGACACTACGATTCAAACAGTGGAATGGAAAAGAGAGAAGGTGCGTTCCTTATGTAAAATGGGCCTAAAAACTTCAGCTAAGCACAGAATGGGTTAGGATGTTGCCACTGACCGTGTACAGTGAATAAGAGGGATGACGTGGCTGTCACTGCAGTCCACCATGATACACACTTGGTGCAGCTTAAAGGCAACAGACTACAAAAGGCAAGAGTCCTGGATTCTGTTACTAGATCTATCAACAAATTGACATTGTAATGTTGGCCTCTGAAATACTAATGCTTCCATTTTGGGACCTTTATGTTAGACTTCTCTGGTGAAGATCAGCTCAGACTTTGTTGTCACTTTTTTATACTTGCCTGGACATGTGCCATAAAAGCCAAAAGAAAAGAAAACTGTTCAATGGCTTGTTCTTTGACACCCTAGCAGGCATTCAGCATTGCAGGAGTAAAGTGGGAAGACTGTAAGGAAGAGCCTCTTTATTAGAATATTTGCATGAGAGACTTGGAGATAAAGATCTAAAAGCCTTTTCTTTTTAAAGGGCTCCTTATAGCTCTTGATTCAAGCACCATGTTCTTTGTTTTCCAGTTTTTGTTTCTGATGAGCAGTTCCTCTGATATTGGACTAAATTTTACAAACCTACTCCTCTCCCTCACCCCCACTGTCATGTTCCATTTTCAAGCAGGTTGCATACTTTCAATTAAGTTAGCCACCCCTTCATCAACATATCATAGTTAATTAATGATTTGATTCAGAATCATCTTAGGATGTTGCAGTTGTGGTATTGACTATCCCATTCTGGACTACCCATTTTGGTGGTTATGTGAATACCAGCTTCTTGGTGCTCCTTTTGTTCTTACTTTACAATGAACCTAGAGCAGAACCTCCAGATCTAGAGCAGGGTTTCTTGACCTCGACAATGTTGATACTGGGGGCAGGATCATTCTTTGCTAGAGGTAGGAGGCTGTCCTGTGCATCGTAGGATATTTAGCAGCATCCCTGGCTGCTATCCATGAGGCATCAGTGGCCTCTTTACCCAAGTTGTTACAACCAACAGTGTCTCCAGACACTGCCAAATGTCCCCTAGCTGCAAAAGTGCCCCCGGTTAAGAACTGCTGATCTGCAATACCTCCATGTAAACAAGTCATGACCATGATTTAATGGCATTGGAGACTTACTTTATAAATACTCCTGAAAGTTTTTCATAATGAAAACAATTTTAGGCCAGGCATGGTGGCTCATGTCTATAATCCCAGCACTTTGGGAGCCCGAGGTGGGAGGATTGCTGGAGCCCAGGAGTTTGAGACCAACGTAGGCAGCATAGCAATACCTGTCTGTACAAAAAATAAAAAATTAAGCTGGGCATGGTGATGCCCTCCTGTAGTCCCAGCTACTTGGGAGACTGAGGTGAAAGGATTGCCTGAGTCTGGGTGGTCGAGGCTGCAGTGAGCCATGATCATGCCACTGCATTCCAGCCTGGGTGACAGGGTGAGACCCTGATTCCAAAAAAAAAAAAGAAAAAAAGAAAAGAATTTTATTAAAGCTATGAGGGAAGCTGATCGCAGTTCCAGGTGCTTATAACATCCTTCCCCTCTTCCCTATGCAGCATCTACTTCCAGCCACCGTCCTTCTATGTCTCTGCTCAGGACCTGCCTCACATTGAGAACGGTGGTGTGGCTGTCCTCACTGGGAAGAAGGTGAGCTAGTAGGCTGCTTCCTTTTTTCAAAGTCTATGTATGAGCCCACCAGTGAGTGTGGTGACATGTGTCTCCACTACCATTTACGTCTGTCCTGCCATTGGAGTTAAACAAAGAAGGATGGCGTCACTTTAGGTTTAATATTACTGACTGTGTCCTTCTGGGGAAAGCACTAGTATCAAAGCCTAGGATAGCATGCCAACTAAACTTTCCCAGGGAAGTCAAACTGTTGAGGACCATAATCCTAAAAGCTATTAGATCTCCTATTTGCTCTTCTGTCCTTCCTCTTTCTTCCTATTTTTCCAGGCTGCATTTTTTCTGGGATTATTGATGATAAGAAATACATATTATTCAGGACAGTAAAATAATTCAGACATAACTCAGCATGGGAAATATTGTTAGACTTTACAAAGGTGAGTGCCCGAGTAACGGAAGCAGTTACTGGAGGGTATTTGTGGAGTTCCAGAAGGGTTTTGTTGTGTTATTTTGTTTTTGTTAACGGGAGATAGTAGAGTGTGTTTGTAAACTAATGCCAATATTCCGGTAGAGAGGGAAGAGTTCTCTGAAGAAGCAAAGCCCAGACTTGATGGGATTCAGAGCACAAGTGGAGGGACTGACCTTTGGTAGCAACAGGCCCACTTCTTCTATAAGGTAACATTAGACAGAGAAGATGGATATAGATTTGTGGATAAACTGATCATGAGACATGAGGTGTTAAGTGTCCTTGATGTGTAAATAACACACAAGCCCTGCCCTGTAGAGGCTAACAGTGTTAGGCAGAAACATGAACAGGCAATCATAACACAAAGGTGTATAGTAAGAGAGATACACAGTATGTTGTGGTACTTACTGGGAAGAGTACCTAGTAGAATGATGGTTTCAGGAAAGTCTTCCTGGAGGAGAAAGTCTTCTAGAATGGAAAACTTTATGGAATGAAGAGGCATTCATCAGATAAGAGAAGAATGAAGAAAATTCAATTTAAAAAGAACAGCATAAGCAGAGGCATGAGGATACAAAAAAGCATATTTTTCACAAAGAAATACAAGCAGCTAGGTACTGGTAGAGCAGTTAGATACAGTTAGGGAGTGGCAAGAGATGAAACTGAGGAGTTAGGAGGGGCCTCATCGATCGTGAAGGGCTTTGTGTGAAAGACCGTGAGCTTTATCTGCACTGGGGAGCTGTTGAATTTTAAATAATCCCTGTTGGTTGTGAGAAGAATGGATTTCAGGAGGACAAGACTAGAGATAGATGATTTCAAAGATTATTGCAATAATCTGGGTAGAGCTAATGAGAACCCATGTTAGGATAGTAGTGGTGTGGTGATGATGATGGAGAAAAAGTAAGAGCTAAAATTTTTATAGTATGTATTCTAATCTTGTAAGGACAGTTTTTAAATGTTTTATGTGTGCTATCTCATTTTAACCTCACAATAATGTTATGAGGCGGGTATTATTATTTCTATTTCATAGAGAAAGAAGTGGAGGTTTTTAAAAAATAAATTGTAAACAACTTGCCTAAACTCACACAGCTAATAAGTAGTGGAGACAGAATTTGAGCCCAAGTCTGTCTGACTGCAGAATTCGAGCCTAGACATTCTGATTCCAGAGCCCAAACTTGTAATAACATCATTGTACAGCGTATTAGTTTCAGATAGAAAGCTACTGAGGAGGGAACAGACTTGAGGCATGCTTAGGAGGCAGACTTGACAAGGCTTGGTGGTTGGTTGAAGGTGGAAGATGAGGGAGAGAGAGGAAGTAAAGATGGCTTTGTTTTTTTAAATTTTTTTTTTTTTTATTTTTTGAGTCAGAGTCTCACTTTGTCACCCAGGCTAGAGTGTAGTGGCATGCTCCCAGCCACCCCAGTGTTGACCTGCTGGGCTCTGGCGATCCTTCCGCCTCAGCTTTCCAAGTAGCCAGAACTATAGGTACGTGCTACCATGCCCGGCTGATTTTTTATGTATTGTAGGGATAAGGTCTAACCAAGTTGCCCAGGCTGGTCTTGAACCCATGAGCTCAGGCAGTCCTCTTACCTCGACCTCCCAAAGTGCTAGGATTACAGGTTTGAGCCACCACACCCGGCCCAAAGATGACTTTCTAACTTCTAGCTTGTGTGTCTGAGAGGATGGTAATGTACCCCCAACAGAGAAAGACATAAGAGGAAGAAATAATTTAAGGAGGAAGACAAAATTCAGCTTTGAACCCTTAAGTATGAAGTGGAATATCTGCATGCAGTTGTTTTCTGGACAGTTGGACATATGATGGCAATACTCAGGGGATCTGGGCTCAGATAGAAATTCTAGAATCATCTTCCTATGTGTAGGAGGTGAAAACATGAGAATAGGTGAGGCTTCCCAGGGAGAATTTATCTAGTGATAAGGGAGTGGTAAAGCAAGGAAAGAACCCTGGGGAGTCCCAGCTTTTAGGAGGCAAGCTTAAGAAGAGGAACCTGCCTGGTTGTGGTGGCTCATGCTTGTAATACTAGCACTTTGGGATGCCAAGGTAGGAGGATTGCTTGAGTTCAGGAGTTGGAGGCCAGCTTGAACAACATATTGAGACCCAATCTCTACAAAAATAAAAAAAATGTAAGCTGGGCGTGGTGGCACACACCCATATTCCCAGCTAATTGGGAGACTGAGTCAGGAGATTTGCTTGAGCCCAGGAGGCTGAGGCCTCAGTGAGCTATAATCTGCCTGGGCAACAGAGCAAGACCCCTGTCTGGAAAAAAGAGGAAGAAGAACCCACAAAAGTGACTAAGAAAGAACTTAAAGAACAGTATGAGGAAAGTGAGGAAAGTCCAGGACAGGAGCCAAGGTTATAGGGAGTTTCAAGAAGGAGAATGTGATCTACAGTGTTACTGTAGCAGAATAATCTGCTAAGAATTGTAAAATGTCCCATTAGATTTGGCAGTTGAGATACCATTGTAAAGTTAGGAAAGAAGATAGCTTACTTTTTCTTTTCCTTTTTTTTTTTTTTTTTTTTGAGTTGGAATCTCACTCTGTTGCCCAGGCTGGAGTACAGGGGCACGCTCACAGCCACCATAGCCTTGACCTGCTGGGCTCAGGTGACCCTTCCACCTCAGCCTTCCAAGTACCTGGAACCATAGGCATGCTCTACCATGACCAGCTGTTTGGTTTTTTTGTTTGTTTTATTATAGAGACGAGATCTCTCCAAGTTGCCCAGGCTGGTCTCAAACCCCTGGGCTCAGGCAGTCATCTCGCCTGTATCTCCCAAAGTTCTGGGATCACAGGCATGAGCCACCATACCCAGCAGCCTGTTCTTTCAAATGGTTTAAATGAGAAAAACAAAATTATGGACTTCACAGCAACTTGGATGGATTTAGAGTCTATAATACTCAGTGATTTATCACAGAAACAAAAAACGAGTACCCTATGTTCTTATTCATAAGCAGACCCTGAACATTTGCCATAATACTGTAAGAAAGGGATTGGCAGTACCTAGCAACTGCCGGTGGGAGGTGACACATTAATAAGGGTACCTAATCTCAAACCAGTCAAAGTGGAGACCAAAGGTAGGCCCAAACTTTATCTGTACCATAACCACTTGTATACCTAATCTTGAATTGTACCCCACATCTTTAAAATAAAATAAATTTTTAGGCGGGGTGCAGTGGCTCAAGCCTATAATTCCAGCACTTTGGGAGGCCGAGGAGAGAGGATTGCCTGAGCCCACGGGTTCGATACCAGCCTGGGTAGCATGATGAGACCTCATCTCTACAACAAATCAAAAAATTAGCCGGGTGTGGTAGCACACTCCTGTAGTTCCAGCTACTTGGAAGGCTGAGGTAGAAGGATTGCCTGAGCCCAGCTGGTCGAGGCTACAGTGGCCAGGAGCATGCCACTGCACTCCAGCCTGGGCAACAGAGTGAGACTCCAACCCCCAAAAATAAATAAAATGAATAAATAAATAAATAAATAAATAATTTTAAAAATAGGAAACATAAAAAATATATAAATGAATGAATGCGAAAGGGGAGATGGTGATTGGACAAAAGCTTGAAGAAGATGTAGAATCAAAGGTGGGACTTACTGGATGGGCAGACATGTTAATGTCAGGAGAGAGAAAGAGAGGGTGTGGAATGAGTGGGTAACTGATAGGGAAAAGTTCCAGGAGGGAGAGGAAGGGATGAAGGTCAGGCCCGAAGTAGAACAGAAAGGACACCTCACCTTAGGAGCTGGAAGAAAATAAGTAAAGGTTGATATGAATATGCTTTCATTGGGGAGGTTGGGGAGTAGGAACCCTCCTGGGAAGTTGAGGAAGATCACATCTAATAGTCTCATTTGTTTGTGCAATAAAATAAGATGTGAGGTGGTTATCTGAGTGAGAACAGGCTGGGAGTTGAGTGATGAGACTGGATTGAAGAGGGAGCTTACCAAGGACAGACCAAGGGAGACTGAAGAAGCTGCTCACTCATCAGATCTCAGGTCATCCCATCACCTCTCGAAAGCTTTGCCAAACCCAACCTGATGAGATTGGGTACACCTGTCATATCTTCCTAGCACTACCTGTACCATTCTTACCACTCGTATCACACTTGTCACTCTGCATTATCATCAATACTTGTTGAATTGCCTGTTTGGGCTACTAAACTCTGAAGGCAGGGACATCTGTCTCTCTCACCATTCTGTCCCTAGCACTTAGTACAGTGCATGATGCATAGTAGGTCTTGAATAAATGGTCTCATGGCTAGTAAGTAGTTGAGCAAAGACTGGGACCCTATTTCTCTGACTCCAAAGCTCAAGCTTTAGCCATAAGAAGGAGTAGGGTGCAAGGGAACTAAAGGTGCTGGCAAGAGAACAGTTTGGCTGATCTACCATTGGCCCAGATTAGTTAGAATGGAACCATCAACCAGATAAACAGAGAAAATGGAAAGCAAGTATAGGAGACAGAAAACTGGAAGGATAGAAAATCACAGGATATTTGAAGTAGAAGCAGAGGTTTAGGAGATAACAAGATGAGAAAATGTACCAACCAGATTCCAAGGTCTTCAGTGACTAGAGAGGAGTAGCCAGGAGGCAGCTCAAAACAGTAATTTGTAGGAATATGGGTTGGTGTCCTTCCGAGAAGAATGAAAGTACAAGACTCTGGAAGAAGCAGCAACCTCAGGAAGCCTGGAAAATGCCAACACCTCCTCCCGGCCTTGTGACGTGGAGTGTGGGTGAATGAACAACCTCTACGCATAAGCTCTCCTTGGGAGAGAGCCGAACGTCAGTGAAGGCTAGAAGTTGGAGGAAGCATTCTGCAAAAATGCTGCAGATGTAGGAGAGTTGTGAACAAAGTAATAAAGTAATAAGCATTCCAAACAGTCAAACAGAAAAGGCTGTTCCTGATCTTCACTTCCACATATCAGTCAGATACTTTGGTACTGTTATGACTTGCTCTAGTGTCACCTGCTTGGAAACTTGGAGAAACTGGGTACCAGAAACTATAGTTCCAATCATTATTACTTGGAAGTTGTTTCTTTTCTTTTTTTCTTTTTTTTCCCATTTTTGAGCAGGGATCTCACTCTGTTGCCCAGGCTGGAGTGCAGTGGCACAATCATGGCATACTGCAGCCTTAGCTTCCTGAGCTCAGGTGATCCTTCCACCTCAGTCTCCTGAGCAACTGGGACTACAGGTGTGCACCACCATACCCAGCTAACTTTTTTTTTTTTTTTGTAGAGACGAGGTCTCACGATGTTGCCCAGGCTGGTCATGAACTCCTGGGCTCAAGCAATTCTCCTGCCTCGGCCTCCCAAAGTGCTAGGATTATAGGCGTGTGCCACCCATGGCCCGGAGATGGTTTCATTTAAGAATCACATTAGGTCAAGAACTAATTCTCATTGGACTGACAGCTAATAGGTCCAGAGTTTTTTTTGCAGGGGGAGGGGATGGAAGTGTTCTGGAATTAGAGTGTGGTGATGGTTGCATAACTTTGTGAATATACTAAAAAAAACTACTGAATTGTACACATTAAAATGATAAATTTTATGTTATATAAATTATATCTCAAATTTTTAAAAAACGAATTCATCTCTACCTCTTTTGTGTATGTGTGTGACTGTACCAGGTAGTACAACTGGATGTGAGAGGCAACATGGTGAAACTTAATGATGGCTCTCAAATAACCTATGAAAAGTGCTTGATTGCAACAGGTGAGCATTTCTGGAGACAGTTTTCTTCCCTGACACAGTTCATTCAAGTTTTAGAGTCTGGTCTTCTCTATAGAAGGCATTACTACTTAATCTTAAGAAAACTGAAACCCAGACTCTCTGAAGTGGGTGTATTCTCTTGGTGCAAAAGCTGGCTAAATCTAGGCATCATGGATCACCAGCTCTTCTGGATTATCCTTGCTGTTCCTCCCCATAAAGGCATGCTATTCCTCCCTGCTTAACCCATACCCTGTGCCCTGAAAGTGTGATATAGCCTTGTGGTTTCATTGCCACTTCCAGTCAGAAATCACGAGAGGAGCCTGAAGCAGTTGATTAAACCCATGTATCTATACTAACTGGCAAATCCTCATGAGAAACTAGAAGAGAACATAGAAACCAAAAGTGAGGCCTTTTGGCCAGCGAGGGGGAAGGAGAGATCCTTGAAGAGAGACTTTCAAATCTGCTTCTCAAAGGAAATTGATATGAAGTGAGTTGAAGGGAAACAAAGCTGTTGTATCCTGTTGTTGCTGTGGCACCAGCTGGGAACACACACACACACACCCACACCCACACCCACGCCCACCATGGTCCTAAGTGAAGAGAGTTCCACTTTGGGGGAGGGTTGTTTGGGCTACACACACACACACACACAAACACACACACACACACCCCCACCATGGTCCTAAATGAAGGGAGTTCCACTTTGGTCCTAACACACACATACACACACCCACACCCACACCCACACCCACCATGGTCCTAAGTGAAGAGAGTTCCACTTTGGGGGAGGGATTGTTTGGGCTACACACACACACACACACACACACACACACACACACAAACACATACACACACACCCCCACCATGGTCCTAAGTGAAGGGAGTTCCACTTTGGTCCTAAGTGAAGAGAGTTCCACTTTGGGGGAGGGATTGTTTGGGCTACACACACACACACACACACACACACACACACACACACACACACACACACACACACTTGTTTGGGCTACACACACACACACACACACACACACACACACACCCCACCATGGTCCTAAGTGAAGGGAGTTCCACTTTGGGGGAGCGATTGTTTGGGCTAGCTCCTGCTTGTTGGGCTAAAGGGTTTTCCTTCTCTTACTTTCAGGAGGTACTCCAAGAAGTCTGTCTGCCATTGATAGGGCTGGAGCAGAGGTGAAGAGTAGAACAACACTTTTCAGAAAGGTAAATTATCTGCTTTAGTGTTCTCCTTGTTGTTTTTGAAGAGGCAGTATAATCTTGTGATTCCCCAAGTTCCCAGCGGGTACTTGAGAGGTCCAAGTTCTATTTATGGCTCTTCTCCAGACTTGTTATCTGGCCTTGAACAAGTCACTCCCCCCCCCTCTCTACCTCAAATACCTCACTCAAGGGTTTTTTTAAGCTCCTAGGAGTAAAATACATGTAGTGTTTTTATTGCTCACTATAGATTCCTCCGATTGCTCTTCAATAGTTGTTTTCTCCTGACGCATTTGATTCATTATTACCTCTTATAGCCTCTTGGTATTTTTTATTGCAAGTGCTGTGTGGAGACTTTAGGGGAAAAGTTATGAGTACCTTAAGTAAAAAGAAAAGGGGTGTTTTGCTTCTTAACACAGTGTTTTGCTTATAAAAACTGCTGTAATTTTCCAGCCACTCTTAGAAGTATTTGCTGAAAAAATTTTTTTTGAAAGCAGGATTTATTGAGAGGACAGAAAAACTTCCACGGAGGGAGGGGACCCGAAGGGGTTGCCCTGATAAAATTTTTACTGCCCTTTAAGTTCTTGTTAGAACAAGGCTTGTCATCCTCAGCTCTGTTGACATTTGGGCTGGATAATTGTTGTGGGGCTGTCCTATGCATTGTAGGATGTTAGCAGCATCCCTGGCCTCTACCCACTAGATGCCAGGAGCATTTTCCTGCCCTGACAGCCAAAAATAGCTTTCTAGATATTGCCAGATATCCTCCTGGGGAGGAAGGGACAAAACTGCCATCAGTTGAGAACCACTGTTGATAAAAGGAATATTACCAAGAAGAAATAAATTTGCATTAATAGCATAGAAGCTATAGTTGAACTACTTTTTTTTTTTTTGAGTAGGAGTCTCACTCTGTCACCCAGACTGGAGTGCAGTGGCATGCCCATGGCCACTGCAGCCTTGGCCTGCTGGGCTCAGGTGATCCTTTTGCCTCAGCTTTCCATGGAACTACAGGCACACACTACCATGTCTGACTAATTTTTTGACTTATTGTAGAGACGAGATCTCACCAAGTTGCCCAGGCTGGCCTCGAACCCCTGAGCTCAACCAATCCTCTCACCTCAGCCTCCTAAAGTGCTGGGGTTACAGGTGTGAACCACCACACCCAGTGAGCTACTTTATATCCGATTTTCTGTGAAAATTACTGTTTTCAAAGATTTAGAAGTAAATATTTTCCAGTACTATTATCTTATGCCCCTTTTGGAAATTAATGGACTAAACCGATGTGATCCTGCAGATCGGAGACTTCAGAACCTTGGAGAAGATCTCACGGGAAGTCAAGTCAATTACAATTATTGGTGGGGGCTTCCTCGGCAGTGAACTGGCCTGTGCTCTTGGTAGAAAGGGTGAGTATTGAGGAGTGACTTGGATTTTCTTTCTCCAGTCTTATATCACATGCTTTTCAGTGCACTCTCACAAATTTCAGAGATGTATTTGCCAGGATCAGTAGAAAAAGTTTAAGTTTTATATACTGAAAAGCTAAGCACTGAGATTAGTTCTGGTGAGGGATCCCTTGGTGACTGAAAAGCTGTCATCTGAGCAGCTGGACAGCAATGCTTTCTTTCTTTTCCTCTAGCTTCTGTGTCATGACTTCTTAGAAATAAAATAGGAAAGTGCTGTTTCCTGTAAAAAGCCAAAAACTTCTTTCAGGCACATGATGGTTTCCAGCTTGACAGATCTATGAGTTCCAGGTTGAATGTTTCATTACAACCAGTTTTCTTTTTTTCTTTTTTTCTTTTATTTTAAAGATGCGGGGTACAATTCAGGATTAGGTATACAAGTGGCCATCATACAGATGAAGTTTGGGCCTCCCTTTGGTCCTTACTTTGCCTGGTGTAAGATCAGGTACTCTTATTGATGTTGTGTCCCCCCGATCCCTACCCTGGCAGTATCCCACTACTGCCAATCCCTTTCTTAGAGTATTATGGTAAATGTTCAGGGTCTGCTTATGAGTGAGAACATAGCATCATGAGTATGATAGACTCTAAATCCATCCAAGTTGCTGTGAAGTCCATATGCTTGTCCTTCTTTATGGCTGCATAATATTCCATTGTGTATATGTACCACATTTTTTTATCCAGTCCAGCTTCAATAGGCAACACATTGGTTCCATGTTTTCACTATTGTGAATAATGCTGCAATAAACATGTGTGTGCTGGTATCTTTTTTGTAGAATGATTTGAGTTACTCCGGGTATATTCCCAGTAGGGGGATTGCTGGGTCATATGGGTGGTCAGTGTCTAGTTCTTTTAGAAATCGCCACACTGTCTTCCAAAGAGGTTGTACTAGTTTGCGTTCCCACCATCAGTGTAGAAGTGTTCCTTTTTCTCTGCATCCTCACCAGCATCTTACAACCAGTTTTCTTAATGTTACTTTTCCACCATGTGAAATCAGAACATCTTCTCAGGAGGGTTTTTCCTCTTCAGAGGTTGCAAAGCACTCGTGTGACCTGTGATGACTGTATGAGTGGAAGTGCACTGAGTTCACAGTCTGCAGTTTAATCTGGAGATAGCAGTTCTGGTACTTGTTGAATTTGCCTTATGAATGAACTCCAGCACCAAGGCCTTCATGCTCCAGTGGCCCACAAATGGGAGTTCTGGCTGGGACTGCAGTTCTGCCCTGTGTTTAGTAAGGGTTGTCTACTCCTTTCCTTTTCATTCTGGCTTTTGCTTCCTGCACTAACCATTCCATTTCTTCTTCCCAGCTCAAGCCTTGGGCACAGAAGTGATTCAGCTTTTCCCTGAGAAAGGAAATATGGGAAAGATCCTCCCTGAATACCTCAGCAACTGGACCATGGAAAAAGTCCGACGAGGTAGAGAGACTTGCCATATGCTGCTATTCTGTTTCCTTTGAGTGTGGCCTAAGGCACAGTTAGCATCTATGGGAAGCCCCTTGATGTAAGCCCTGTTACCTGGAAGATGAAATGTTTCCAACATTCTCCAGTCAGCCAAGTCCATCTAGATGTTCTGAACCTGATGCACCAAATTCCCAGAAGGGCTACAAATAACTTGTGGGTGTAGGTTCTTGCAGCTCCCTTAGGTTGCCAGCACACTGATGACCATTGGTATGGGGGAGACCTCAGGGCAGCTTTCCTATTTCCTGTGAAGGTGATAGGCTCATAGGCTCAGCTGCAGGTCTTGTTTGCCTCTACAGAGGGGGTTAAGGTGATGCCCAATGCTATTGTGCAATCAGTTGGAGTCAGCGGTGGCAAGTTACTCATCAAGCTGAAAGACGGCAGGAAGGTAAGGAGGACAAAGACAGGCTGCCAGGAGACCTTCTGGCTCTCCCCTCACCTTTCCTCACATTTACTCTTACACTTAACACCAATAGATTAGTTTTCTTGGCAGCTGCTATTAACCCATCATAATCTTCTGAATTAACTAACTGTCCCTTCATTAAAACAGAGAATGATGAGAACCAGAGTAGGCACCTATGATTCACTTTCCATTGTCCCCCTTCTATCTGTATCACAGATTTTTGAGTCCTTGCTAGGGTGGCGGATTTCCATTCAGAAGATATAGGGGGTATGTGCATGAGATGGGATGGAGGAGGTTTATGAAATAGGACTTAAAATCTGTTTACCAGAGATAAGCTAACCCATGATTTTTTTAAAACCCCTATTCTTAATGGCATGATTGGCAGTTATTATGTCAGTAGTCATAAATGGAAACTGTGGTAATTAACTGAATTATTTGTTTTTTGCCTCAGGTAGAAACGGACCACATAGTGGCAGCTGTGGGCCTAGAGCCCAATGTTGAGTTGGCTAAGACTGGAGGGCTGGAAATAGACTCAGATTTTGGTGGCTTCCGAGTAAATGCAGAACTCCAAGCACGCTCTAACATCTGGGTGGTAAGTGTGCTACAGCACAGCCAGGCATGATTCGTTGTCCCCAGCCTGTGAACAGTCTGCCCGGTGGTGTGCTAAAGCTCATCAACAGGCCGGGCTCAGTGGCTCAAGCCTGTATTCCCAGCACTTTGGAGGGCAAGGCAAGAGGACTGCCTGAGCCCAGGGGTTCGAGACTAGCCTGGGCAATTTGATGAGACCTCGTCTCTACAATAAATCAAAAAATTAGTCAGGTGTGGTAGTGCATGTCTGTAGTTGTGACTACTTGAAAGGCTGAGGCAGAAGGATCGCCTGAGCCCAGCAGGTCGATGCTGGGGTGGCTGTGAGCATGTCATTGCACTCCAGCCTAGGCGACAGAGTGAGACTCTTGACAAAAAAAAAAAAAAAAAAAAACTCATCGACAGTCTAACCAATAGGGTCAAAGTATTTGGAGGCTGAGAGTAAAGAATAGGAACTTGTGAACTGCTTGATGTAGATAACCAAATACAGTGTCAGTCTGCAAGCTAGCATCAGTGCATGTGCCTGAAGGAGTAGAGCTCTTCCAGTTCTACTTGTTGGCAGCAGCCATTGGCGCAACCCCTGGCGGGCACGTGCACAAACTTCAGATGGATCTGCTGTTTCCTTTGCTCAAACATGAGTCCAGGGAAGGAGGGTGAAGCAATTGTATAACATGTTGCCTAGAAAGGAAAATTACTCTGTTTTCATTTTCCTTGGGTACTATTTTTAGCTGTTTTAAAAAATCGATTATGACACAAACAAGACTGTAGTATGTAGGAACTATGAGGCAGTTTCCCCATTGCTAGTTACAAGTGTACTGTGTTTGATTATGGACTCTGCGACTAAGGCCATTAGAGCCTTGGAGGGATTTTTTTTCCCCCTTCAAGGCTTGCTTTTTAAAAACAAGGTGACATGTACTGGACTTTTTTAACCTGTTATAAAAGTAGTATGTGCTCATTGTAGAAGACACAGACAAGGAAAAAGACCTGAAGCAACTATTAATATTTTGATGTATTTCCTTCCCTTTGTTTTCTTGTGTGTATTTTTTTAAGGATTGTGGCAAGCATAATATATATAAACATTTATATTCTGTTTTTTTACTTAACGTTATAAATGTAAGCATTTACTATGTTGCTTCAGACTCTGTAAACAGTTTAATGACTATGTAATATCCCATTAAGTGAATTTCATAGTTTACCTTACCATTGCTCACTTGTTGGATTTTTAGGTTGCTCTGGGGGAGTCTGATTATTCACAAAGATGAACAAAGGGTTAGAGAATTCAAATACCACATCATTCATGAAGTGGCCCAGTTCACCCCCAGCTGGGTATTCTTGTCCTCTGCTTGAAGCACTTTACCTTTGTAATATATACCTCTCATTTGTCACCTCACTTGTTCACATCGCACTGTGGTTATGAGCAAAGCTACATCTTCCTGTACTTACTGTTGTACACTCCTCATAGCAAGGGCTGTGTCAGTTTTGTCTCAGCAGTCCGGGCAGCATAATACTTTTATATAATACGTAATAAGTATTCCATAAATGTTTGTTGCATGCATGAATACTGAATGACAAGGGGAAAAATCTCATCATGGAAAAGATTTCTAGGTGAGAGACAGTCACATCTAAAAACTGGTTTCCACATACAGAAGAGTATTCTGCAAATCATGATCATTAAATATCCTGTCTATTGACCGGGCATGTTGTCTCACACCTATAATCCCAACACTTTGGGAGGACGAGATGAGAGGATTGCCTGAGCCCATGAGTTCAATACCAGCCTAGGCAACATAGCAAGACCTCATCTTTATTTTTTATTTAAAATTTTAAAAAATACATGAAAAACAAAGCAAAAAATCCTGTCTGCTAGGACAGAATGAGAAGAAATAGATATAAGTAAACTGAAGCATAGAAGATTTAGGATAGCTTTGTGGAAGAAGTATAGTTATTAAAAAGTGGAATCTCACTGGACATGGCAGCTCACATCTGTAATCCCAGCACTTTGGGAGGCCGATGGGAGGATTGCTTGAGCTCAGACGCTCAATACTAGCCTAGGCAACATAGCAAGATCTTGTCTCTACAAAATTTAATTAATTAATTAAGTAATTACTTAATAAGCCAGATGTGGCACACACCTATAGTCCTAGCTACTCAGGAGACTGAATCAAAAGGTTGAGGCTGTGATGAGCCATGATTGTGCCACTGTACTCCAGCCTAGGTGAAAGAATGAGACACTGACTCAAAAAAAAAAAAAAAAAAAGTAGAAATCTCAATGGTTTTGCTAGTTAGGGTATAATTCTGGACTGTAGATGGAAAACATTAACTATTTCCCATTGCAAAGGTTCTTTGAGCCCCCAAGAGTTTTGTTTTCTTTTTGAGTTGGAGTCTCACTCTGTCACCCAGACTGGAGTGCAGTGGCCGCTCCCGGCCACCGCAGCCTTGACCTGCTGGGCTCTGGCGATCCTTCCATCTCAGCCTTCCCAGTAACCGGAATTACAGGCATGCGCTACCTCGCCTGGCTGATTTTTT
>NW_007248496.1:844252-865550 GCF_000164805.1 Carlito syrichta
ATTTATTGTAGAGATGAGGTCTCACTGCCCAGGCGGGTCTCGAACCCGCGGGCTCAAGCAATCCACTCACCTCAGCCTCCCAAAGGCACGGGATTACAGGCTGAGCCACCAAGCCCGGCAAGAGTTTTTATTTTGTCTTTCACTTGCTTTTTTTATCACATGTTCATGTTATCTATTTGTTTCCAAAGGCAGGAGATGCTGCATGCTTCTATGATATAAAGTTGGGAAGGAGGCGAGTAGAACACCATGATCATGCTGTTGTGAGCGGAAGATTGGCTGGGGAAAACATGACTGGCGCTGCGAAGCCATACTGGCATCAGTCAATGTTCTGGTAATAGTTGTGTGTTTTAGGGACTCAGTTGCTTAGAATTCAGTAGCATGAGGATAGAGTTATGGTTTTGTTTTATTGTGAGCCAGTTAACTTCATACAGAAGGGAAGAAAAATTTGATCTCTTGTCTACACATTCTACCCCAAAGTAGCCATCTGATAAAAGTGTCCCATTCAGCATAAGTGAGACTAAGTGAATGCATGAAGATGGCACCATCACTTCTGGCAAAATAGCTCAGAATTCACTCTATAGTAGGTGGTACAAAACTATAGTCTTATGTGTAGACAGCAGGAGACTTTAATTTGCCCTTTGCTGGTCACTCTAAGAAGTCAAACATACAGAGTAAATGCAGCCCACTCGTGTGTAACCCTCATGGCCAGCAATTCAAAGTCAGGCATATATAAGCAGTTCTTTGGATAAAGAAAGATTAGCAGTGGGCATTCCTGAGTACCGATGCTGGCTCTATTTGACACACATTCATCTTGTTGATTTGAAAGATGGGGTGCATAAACTTAAAGTTTTCAGAAGCCTCCACGTGGTTTCTGTTGGGAATATTTGCAGCTGATGGAAGCACATTTTAGGACAGTGACCCAGCTTGTTGTTGTTTTGTTTAGATTTTTAGATTTTAGATTTTTAGATTCAGGGGGTACACATGCATATTTGTTACATGGACATATTGTATAGTGGTAGGGATTGGGTCTCAGGTGGCCCATTCCCTAGATAAGAACATTGTGCCCCTACATATGTAGTTTCTGAACACTAATCCCCTTCCCCTCCCCCCTTATTGGTGTCCCCATTATCTATTATTTCCATCTTTTTGACTGGTTAGCTCCCACATGAGTGAGATGATACAGTGTTTAAAAGAAGATGTACAAATGGCCAACAAACATATGAAAAAATGTTCAACATTGCTCATAATCGGGGAAACGCAAATTAAAACCACAATAAAGCCGGGCTTGGTGGCTCAGCCTGTAATCCCTCGCTTGGGGAGGCTGAGGAGAGTGGATTGCCTGAGCCCATGGGTTCTAGACCCGCCTGGGCAACTTGGCGAGACCTCATCTCTACAATAAATAAAAAATTAGCTGGGCGTGGTAGCGCGCACCTGTAGTTCCAGCTGCTTGGAAGGCTGAGGCAGAAGGATCGCCTGAGCCTAGTAGGTCGAGGCTGCAGTGGCCGGGAGCGGCCACTGCACTCCAGTCTGGGCGACAGAGTGAGACTCCAACTCAAAAATAAATAAATAAATAAATAAATAAAAACACAATGAGATAGCACCTTATGCCAATCAGGATGGCCATTTAAAAAATTAAAAAAACAACAGATGCTGGCGAAAATGCAGAGAAAAAGGAACACTGTTGGTGGAAATGTAAATTAGTACAACCTCTATGGAAAGCAGTATGGAGATAACTCAAAGTACTAAAAGTAGATCTACCGTTTGGTCCAGCAATCCCACAACTAGGTATCTACCCTAAGGAGCAGAGGTCATTATATAACAAAGATACCTGCATCTGCACCTTCACCCACAATTCACAATTGCAAAGGTATGAAATCAACTTAAATGCTCATCAGCTAATCTGTGGATAATGAAAATGTGGTAAATATATACCATGGTATACTATACGACCATAAAAAAGAATAACATCATGTCTTTGCAGCAACATGATTGGAGCTGGAGATCATCATCCTAAGTAAACTGATTCAGAAACAAAAAACCAGTCACACAGTTTTATGATTGGGCCACAAAAAAATAACAGGGTCAACACATGTAAGATAATGCAGTTAGGAAAAACTAATCCATAACTATATAGTTGTCAGTTAGGGCCTAGAAACAGATTCCAAGGAGTCATTATAGACTATTCCCTGAAGATACCAGGCCAGTGAGACACTATAGCCAAGAGGGTAACAAAATGTAGAGCACCAGAAACAAAAGTAGGGCTAGAGTATCCTAGATTATTACCCCAAAAATGGTAATAATGTGTTTGTGTCTCAAATATTCTCTGAAGTTCCTACTATATTAAGAAAGGTGCGATAATGATAGGAAAAGTTTCCAAGAAGAGCCATTAAAATAAAATGACCAGCCGGGCTGTAATCCTGCTCTTTGGGAGGCTGAGGTGAGTGGATTGCCTGAGCCCACAGGTTCGAGACCCGCGTGGGCAACTTGGCGAGACCTCATCTCTACAATAAATCAAAAAACTAGCCGGGCGTGGTAGCACACACCTGTAGTTCCAGCTACTTGGAAGGCTGAGGCGGAAGGAGCACCAGAGCCCAGCAGGTCGAGGCTGCGGTGGCCGGCAGCGGCCACTGCACTCCAGTCTGGATGACAGAGTGAGACTCCAACTCAAAAAAATTAAAAATAAAAAAAATAAAAATAAAATGACCAAGTGAATGATGGTAGCTCTTTCTAGAAAGCATTTCAGTCTTGGAAAATGAAGGCTAAAGGGAACTACTATAGGTTAATATGGCCATAAGATATCGCAAATTCTGAATTCTGTAAATATGGAATACTCTTTGAAGCTTCAAAAAAGGCAGTTTTAGGACGAGTTAAAGAAAGACAATGAACAGCCAAAAAAAAAAAAAAAAAAAAGTGGAGAACCCCTCACTTCCCAGATGTGGCATGGGATAAAAGCATGAATACATGTCAGAAAGTTTAAATCATTGTATGGATTTGTGGTATGTATAATGGCTTCTTAAGGAAAAATAAAAGCTGTTTGGGTTAATCCTGCTTTCTCATGATTGTCCCCTGCTCTAGTGGTTGGTGACAGATCAGTCTCTGTTATTACACTTACTCGGTTCTTTAGTTGGCATGAGAATGCAGTGTCACGAGAAATATGTGCCATCTTGTCTTTCCTTACAGTACCTTGACAGAACACCTTCTTTTCTCTCCTTCCTTAGGAGCGATTTGGGCCCCGATGTTGGCTATGAAGCTATTGGTCTTGTGGACAGTAGTTTGCCCACAGTTGGTGTTTTTGCAAAAGCAACTGCACAAGACAACCCAAAATCTGCCACAGAACAGTCAGGTAAGGAAGCCCAACCACTTCTCTTGGAAGAGTATTGAGAAGCATTGGTCCGGACTCTACTAAACAAGGAGTTTCTATATTGGCCAGAGGGAGCTGTCAGTGAAAGCCTTTCTTCATGTTGTGCTTTAAAAGAAACCATACCCCAAGTCCTCACTCTTTAGTGGTCTGAGATCTGGCAAAATCAGGTATCCCAGTCCAAGCAGAGACTCGAATATTGTGGGTATCCATCCTAGACAGTGGACAGTGGCTAGCTCAACACCTCTGTTGTAGTTGTCTCTAAGGGAAGGGTAGGAAGACCTATGTGATCAAGAAAACAAGAAAACCTAAACTTGTAAAGTTTTGTTTTTGTGATCTTTTTCCTTTTTTTTTGCTCTGTGCTAATCTCAAGCCTGAGAACCTTAGCTTAGGACTGACTGTCCTCCGTGGACCCTGGGTAGTGAAGAACTGAGTAGAGTAGTTCTTCAGCTGCCTCTAATTCCATTCATTAGATCTTAATGCCAGGTTTTCTTTAGATGGGAGGCACCTCTTTGGAATGAACTTCTCTCCCACACACATCTCTTTCATTAACTCCTAGGCCTAGTCCATGATCTTGGCTCAAGTTATTTAACCTCTGTGTCCTTTGCCAGAGGTGTTTCAAGGGCAAGTTGTTCATTAAGAAGGAGAAAACAAGATATCATATGGGTATTAAGTCCTTTTTCTGTGTAATCTGAGTGTATTCCATGCTCCTTAATTCTGGTGTCTCCTGGTAAGTGGAACCAGGTCACTGGTCTGTCCCCTGGGCAATACTATTTGGAACCTGGTGGCTCTCAGAAGACAAGGTGCCCCCTTCCTGTGCTGTCTTTCCCCTCCTCTCTCCTTCTCTAGAAAGAAACCCCTCCACTACGGGTTTTCCATATGAAAGTACCTTCTTTGGTTCAAGCATTTTTCTAGTAGCACTGTCCACTAGAACTTTCTGCTAGGATGGAAATATTCTAATTCTGCTCTGCCCAGTACATTGGCCATATGTGGCTATTGAGCACATGAGTAAGTGAGGAGCTGAATTTTACATTTTATTTCATTTGAAGTAATGTTCATTTAAACAGCTGCACTTGGCTAGTGGCTACTGTACTAAACTGTATAGCTCTAGAATATTTCTCAGAAGACAACAGCAAGTCTTCTGCAGTTTGAAAAAATCCAGATACCAGGAAATGTCCATAGCATAAGTTTAAAACAAGATAATAAGGGAGGGAAGTCTGGAGTCAGTCTGACCCACTGCCTGGGAGCTGGCAAGGAAGAACTTTCATGGCTTTGACATTGGAGAGGGGCTGGAGAAGGCCAGGGTTTACTGAGGGAGCATAGAAAAACAAGCCATCTAGGAGCAGCGTGAAGCAGGTCTTGAAAGACACTTGCCTTCTAGAATTTCCCAAGCTCATAATAACTGAAGTTTTGACTTTGCTTGCATGTTTGTTTGTTTTGGGGGTTGACCACAGGGACTGGTATCCGATCAGAGAGTGAGACAGAGTCCGAGGCCTCAGAAATTGCTATTCCTCCCAGCACTCCTGCAGTTCCACAGGCCCCTGTCCAAGGGGAGGACTATGGCAAAGGCGTCATTTTCTACCTCAGGGACAAAGTGGTCGTGGGGATCGTACTATGGAACATCTTTAACCGAATGCCAATAGCAAGGAAGGTAGGTACCTGTCAGAGATCTTCGAGGAAGATGGGAAGTGTGGGTCAGAAAATGCTCCTCTGAGTTAATCAGGTGCCCAAGATACATTGTCTACCCAGGTCAAATTGTGCTTAAGCAGAACAAAGGTATAGCCGAGGCTCGGGAACATTCCTTTTTTGCTTGGCCGGGTAGCCTGGGAGTTGGCAGAGTGCTCATTTTGGGTTAGTAGAAAGCAACTGTTCCCACACCTCCCTCTCAGTGTGATGCGGGGATTGGCCCAGGAGGCCCCATTTTGTGGGCCTGGCCTGAACACACATGGAGTGAGTTAGGGACCTATTGTTACTCTTTCCCTCAGATCATTAAGGACGGTGAGCAACATGAAGATCTCAATGAAGTAGCCAAACTGTTCAACATCCATGAAGACTGAAGCCCCGCAGTGGAATAGGCAAGCACTTCACCCTCCCTAATAGGGATTGGATAGGGTCAAGGAGCATTTTTTTATTTAGCAAACTTTCTCTGTGTGTATGCGTGTGAATGATGAAGGCCTTTGTGAATATTTTCATTGATGTAGGCAAATTCTTAATGATTGCATCATGAAATAAAATCCGATTCTTCTAAACTAAATTCTTTTCTCTTGTAAAGAGGGCAGTGGGTGGAGAAGGAAAGCTATGCAAATTAGAGAGCAAAGAAATTGCAACCACTACCAAGGACATGGTTTTTCTCAGCTTATTTTCCCTCCTTATACTCTAAACTCCTTTCCTTTCCCGAACTCCTTTTACTCCTCTAGGCCTCTCTATACACCTGCTGTGGCCTTTGTGCCCAGCACTTGACTCCTCTTCTCTCCTCTCCCCGTGGGAAACTCGCTATCTCTGTGAAGACTTTCCTGGCTCTTCAAAGCCTGATCCTTGTTTTTGTGTCTCCCTGCTAGCCCATGGCTTCTGGAGACAGAACCCATAGTGTTGAGGTCTTGCTCACGGTTATAGCTCCAGAGCTTAGCACAGGAGTCTGGCTCACAGTAGGTACTTGGTAAATCATTGTTGAATGAATAAACAAATAAACAGGGAATAGACTCAGTTATACCTGGAACAACAACAAGACCTGGACTGGTCCTGCAGGGGACAGAAAGGACATTTACTGCAAATAGAAAGAAGGGTTCAAAGACCAGGTGCTTTGCAGGCAAACCTGGAGACAGACTCCTTGAAGGACTCCTTGGACACTCCTCTGCCTGCTCTCCCCCATACTAGAAACCTGTCCTCTCTTAACTCCTTTTCTCTATGCATATAAGCATGTCTAACTTTACAGATGATTTCCTGGGAATATAAGTCACAGTTTATAAGTCAACTCATTTTTTTAGCACTTTAAAGTGTTTAACTTTTTGCTGGGCATAGTGCTCACGCCTGTAATCCAGCACTTTGGGAGACTGAGGTGAGAGGATTGCCTGAGCCCATGGGTTCGAGACCAGCCTGGGCAACTTGGCAAGACCTCGTCTCTACAATAAATCAAAAAATTAGCTGGACGTGGTGGCGCATGCCTATAGTTCCAACTACTTGGAAGGCTGAGGTGGAAGAATCACCTGAGCCCAGCACGTCAAGGCTGCGGTGGCCGTGAGCATGCCACTGCCCTCCGGTCTGGGCGATAGAGTGAGACTCCAACTCAAAAAAAAAAAAAAAAGTATTTAGCTTTTAAAAATCAAATCTAGTTTCAACTAAGAAGAAATTTTTACTACTTTCATGAACCCTGTTATAAATCTTTCTGTATATAAAGATAAAATTATTAGCAATCTGGATTTTTTAAAATATGGGGTTTGATTAAAGGGAGGTGCAGCTTCAACCAAGTCTCTTCTGAACAGGCCAGCTCTCCACTGTAAAAATCGGCAGTTCTCAAACAGGTAGACCATACAGTACTATATAGATACAGGCTTAGTGGAATATGATCATATGCAACTGATACATCCAGATCCACACAAAGAAAACTCATCTAGTATCCTGTGAAATAGGAATGATATAGCAATAACTACTGCTAACAAAGATGGGGGTAAGACACTTAAGATCCGTTCTACAGATCACTAAAAAAAGATGAAATTGTGATTTGTCTTGTTTTAGTATTGTGTGCAATTTAGTCTAATTCTTTGACAGTGGTTATCCTTCTATGGTATGTAATTGTAATGGAGTTCATTAAAATTAAATGATCTGTTCATCTAAGCAGTGTTTATTGAGTGACTGCTGTGAGCCAGGTAGATGCCAGAATAGGAACATGAGTAAAACATGGCCATCGCTTTTAAGGACCTCCTGGTGTCAATGAAGAATGCAGACTTGTGGATGGATGTACAACTGCAATTTAATGAGCAATGTCTTTCGAAGGACACACAAAGTACTGTGGACATGCCAAGGATGGAGAGAGCAGCCATCCTTGGTCAACTACTGCTGCTAGGTCACTTCTAAAAGTACCACTTGGTCCCTGTCCCCTCCCTGTTTAAGAATGTACAGTGATTCCCTGTCACCAGCCACCCGGAGTCCAAAGTCTGTAGCACTAAGTCTGTGCAGCCTCCTTTCCCATGACTTTTAATGCACACATATATACACATCTGATTTATTGCCCCCTTTAACCTTGTGTTCATGCTCTTCACATCTGGAATGCCGTCCCTCTTCCTTTTTGCCTACCCAAATCTTGCTTATCTTTCAAGGCCCAAATCAAGTCCCACCTAGGTAGTGTACCAGTTGGACTAGTTGGCCTAGAGCCCATGCGTGGCTTCTCCTGTTTCTGAACCCCACTTGTACTTACCACCTTGGAATGTAACTGTTCTTCAAGTCTTTAAGGGATTGCAAGCTATCCCAAAGCAGAGACCATGTTTTCTTCTCGGCATGGAGACCCCATGCCATGCCCCCCAAAACCCTGACAAAATGCTGAACCTTGTCAACCTTGGTTGGTTGGTGAGATGGTGCTGGGTAACAGGGCTAGCTGTCAACACGAGTCTCTGTCTTGGAGCCTCTTGGCCAGATTGTTTAAGGGAGAACTTTCAGCCCCTCATCACGTCCCTCACTACCACAACTTGCTCCTTAACCCAGGATGCACTGAATCTTGCCAAGCCCCTGAGAGTCAGGAACTGATTTCTGGCTCCACAGCCAAGCAGTGCCAGTTAAGGTTTGGTCCTCGATAGCCAGTCTGTGATCAGTGGGGCCAAACCACACTGCAGTGCAGGGCTAGGCACGCCCTGGGAAAAAGAGTCAGGCTTTGCCAAAAGAACAGGCATTTGGAGTCCACCCACTTAACTTCACCCTCGCTTTCCTTGACCATTTGACAAACGACTCCGGATGGTCCTTGGCACTGCTCAGTGATGGCCCTAGCCTCAGCCTGGCTACCTGCAAGCCACAGCAAGAGACATCCTAATATTTTGAAGCTAGAGAAGCAGAACTGAGGGAAGGAACTTTGATTGAAAAGGAGCTAGGTTAAGCCTCTTAGTGAAGGATGAGGTCAACATTCGTGATTTTTTTGCTCTAATCAACAGGGCCTGTTTTGGAGACAAGAGGCTTAAAACAGAAAGGGATGGGGGTGGGACTCCACAGTGACCTACTGCAGGCTGCTTCCTTGAAGGAAAACCAGCAGCTTCTCAAGAGACCCATTTATACAAAGGAACTCTCCTCTCCCTCCTACCACTACCCCTTCCCTTTCCCGCTTCTCTCAGGTTTGGCTGCTGCAATATCCCTTCTGACGCCACCTAAAGTGGGGTACCCTTGCTGCTCAACAGACTGTTGGAACTCAAAACTGCAGCCTTATTTTCTGGGCAGAGGGGAAATCCTGCTGGGCCCAGAGGTGAAGTTGGATTGCCTCTAGCCTCTTTCCCATCTTATCAGGGAATTTCTGGCGGGCACAGACACACGTCCACAAAACCACACACAGATACACATAGCCTGAGCCAGTGATGACATTCCCTTGCCTGGCCGGTTCTGCATATGGGTGTGACTAGGTCAGAGTACAGGGAGGGTCTAAATATTTAGATACTGGACTGCCAAGCCCTGTTGGAAACCAGGGATCATCTCAAAATGAACATTTAGAGAAAGAAAAGCGGCCCCTGACAGCCAGAAGCCGGCCTGCTACCGTCAACAGGACCTTGGTGTTGTTCCCAAGTGGCCTGGCACAGCTAGGTCTGGGTGTTCTGTTGAACACAGATTCACAGGGCATTGGCATTATGCAAAGCCACTCTGACCATGATGTATTGAGACAAAAACAAGAGCACTCCATAATCGTGTGAACACACCAAAGTGTGAACATTGCCCAAACCTCAAAAATGACCAAACACCCTACTACCCTGGCTTTTCTAAGTGACTGCTGCTTTCTTACCAATCACAGCTTTAGCCTCTCTAGTCTGCCCTTCTATTGGATAAGATTTATTTATTAGGATACCCAATCCAATCATAGAGTCACTCCTCCTTCCTGACAGCATCCAATCCAGAGCAAAGCCTGGCTTCTTTCAATCTTCCAAATTCCCCAACTCAACATGAATCCTGCAGTAAGTCCTTTCTTTCACCTTCTTCCTGAAACACCACATGGGTCCCCAAGAGGTGCCCTCTCCCTCACTGCAGTGAGTGATAAACCCAACTTGTTCAACCACAAGAGTGTTCCTGGTAGTGGTCCTTGACTGGAGGATGTTGAATAATTGAACACAAATATCCAGCATCTCTGCAGAAGGTCCACTACCAGAGACCCTAGGAAATTTTCCCTAGTCCTGTACCTTCCTACCAACCTTACCTAGTCCCAGTGGAGTCTCTGAGGTCTGTGTCTCAGTTGGGTAAAGCCCAGGAGTCATGTCTTGTGTCGGACGACACAGGTACCTGTTTTCCCAGGCAGGTTCCAACCGAAGATGTCTTGACATTTGCAGTACAACACAGAGCCACTTCTCAGAGAGCATCTCACATGGGTGTTGAATTTATAAATATATACATACATATATACATGTATTCATTAATGCAACATACTCTAACAAACCACTTGAGCAGCCACTGCATGCCACGGTACTGTGCAAGACCCTGTCCCCAATGGCTTTATAATCTAGCGGAGACCACAAACAAGTCAGCAGGGACCATCTGCACAACCCAAGTGCTAGGAGTATGATGTGTGTATTGCTCCTCCAATTGTTTTATTGTCCTGCTTCTATCTACTCTAGATTTTTCTTTTTTTCTTTGTTCTTTTATTTTTAAAATGGAGACAGGATCTTGCTATGTTGCTCAGGATTTCAAACTCCTGGGCTCAAGCAATCCTTCCATAGTGGCCCAGCCTAGGCTTTTCTTTCACTGACCAAATCACAGTTCTTCCCCCATTCTATGGTTGTGTCCTCTCTGCCATCACTAGGAACAGAACATGGAGAGTACTCTGCTTAATAGAAGATGGAGCTGACATTCCTGCCACCTGAGTTGATGACATACTTTCCTCTTCAAGCTTCCTCAGGACTTTCATCTCCCTCCTCAGGATCTTTGCAGTCTCCACGCTGCCTCGTGTTTTCCTGTGTTTCTTCCTCAGGTTCCAGGAGTGCTCCCTGCCCTTGATCTTCTTCCTGGAACAGTGGCAAACAGTGGACACAGCACTCTGTATCACAGTCTCAGCTCCACTGCCCACCACTTGGATGGCCTTGGGCAGCTGCTTTCCTGGAAGCTAATGTCACCTCTTCGGAACCTCTTGTACCAATGCACAGGCGAGCACGGGGGCTGACTTTGGGTGGAACTTGGGATGACTCATGCCACCAAAGGGACAAGTCTGAAGTGCTCTGAGCCTTGAGTTGTCCTGGGCCCAAGCATTAAGACAATCTGATCATCTAAGAGATCTCTGTGACCCTTCCTTCTGGTGGATCAGTTCAGGTTGGGGCAGGGTTGACTGAGGTCAAGCCTAGGTCTCTGCTTCCTCACCTGTAAGAGAAAGGGAACACACTGGAGCATCTTGCCACCTTCACCTTAACTTCCTATGGATGCCACAGTGTCTCAGCACTTGCACGGGGCCCTCTTCATGTGTCTATGGATGCGGCTGCCATTCCTCTCAAAGGTCTAGAGCAGATGCTCACGGAACCCAAAGCCCTGGGCGACCACCTCTCCACCATGCTTTTGCTGTCCCTTTGGCTCAACTAGCTGTACAGGTTTGTTGGTTTTCTGGTTTTTGGCTTTGGTTCATGGCTTATGATTCTTCTTTTACCTGAAAAGTTACATCTGGACCTAGGATCCCTAGAAACTGCACCTTGCCTTATTTCCTCTCCATGGAGAGTTTCACAGCCTCAAAACTGGGTTCATAAGATGTGGCATCCTTCAGTCCTAAGCTAAAGTTTGGCTTCAGCCAGCCATGGTGGCTCACACCTGTAATCTCAGTGCTTTGGGAAGCCAAGGCAGGAATATTGTCTGAGCCCAGGAGTTTGAGACCAGCCTAGGCAACATAGCAAGACCTCGTCTCTACAAAAAAATAAAAAATTAGCCTGGTATGGTGGCACACACCTGTAGTCCCAGCAACTTGGGAGGCTGAGGTGGAAGGATCGCCTGAGCCCAGGAGTTGGTGGCTATGGTGAAATGTGATCATGCCACTGCACTCCAACCTGGGCAACAGAGTAAGACCCCAATTTTTTTTTTTATACTTCAGACTGAGACTTTCCCCAGGAAGGCTTGATAGTGGAACTATTCTCAGCCATGATCCTAGTACATAGGTTCCTACCCAGCCACTTAATAGCTATGATCCCTAACAAACATACCCTGCAGAACGGCTGGGTGGACAGTCACCATAACCCAGGGCAGCAGCTCTCAATGTGATGTTGAGATAGGAGCTTACTAAACTCCTTTTGCTCTTAGCCCATGGTCATTTCCACATTAACCATGGCCTTGGCAGAGCCATGCCCTGAAGTGCAGTGACAAGTGAACCATGAAGCTTGAAAACTTCAGCACCTGGCTCTTACCATACAGACAAAAGGACATTGCACACAGGGTCAGAATACCAGGTACCAAGATTTACTGGGTGGGAAAGGATGCTTAAGGACCATGCGTGCCCCTCTGGGAGGAAAGGGGAGCTTCTGGTGGTCCAGAGGCAGGCAGGGCTCCTCCAGCCAGAAGTCTTCCCTGGCTTGGACCTGAGGCCCTCTGTCCCCTTGTTGAAACTAATAAACTAATATTCCAAGCAAGCAGCGTGAGATTCTGGTCTCCCTCCTCAGTGGAGCGGTGATAAGACAAGCCAGTCCTCTTGTCCTCCCACTCCTCATACTAGTGGCACAAGGGGGTGAGGTGAAAACCAGGAATCCTTGGCCTCAAAGTCACCCCTGCCCCAACTTTAACAGGTCCACTACCAAGTTCCAGGAGGAAGGGTCACCTTGACCTCTCAGATGATCAACTTGACTTAATGCAGGGGTCCAGGACAGCTCAAGGCTCAAAGCAATCCCGACTTGTCTCCTTGGTAGCGGAGCCGTCCCAAGTTCCGCGCCAAGCCAGCCTGTGTGTTTGCCTGTTCATTGGAACAGGAGGTTCCGAAGAAGCAACATCAGCTTCCAGGTGAATTCCCCAGGCAGTCCCTAGGCCCTGAAGAGGGAAGGGCATCCCGCCCTTCCATCGGCTAGCGCTCCCTGGATGAAGTGACTAATTACAAAAGGATACATTTGTGAGAGCTTTGCCCAATGCTGCAAACATGCAGTTCCCTCCTGGGCATTCCCTGTGCACCCCAGAACAGCACAGGTGGCTGGGCTGGAACAGAAGCACGGCGGTCTCCACGGGGACTCTTGCCCGCCGCTTCCCTTCCAGCTGCTCCACGGAATCCTTCCCCGGGAGCCCAGAGCCACCTTAGTCCGCCTGACGGGACGGGAGGAAGGGGCGGGGGTGAGGGGGAGGGGTGCCCAGTAAGAAAGAAGAGATTGAGGGAAAGTTTCACGGGGTGTGCCGCGGAGCGGGGAGGATTCTCATTCTCATGAGTCAGCGCATTGGGCCCAGGGTGACTTCACTGCTTCCCCAGAAGAGGCGCCCGGGGCAGGAGGCCGCTCAGGGTGCAGCAGCAGGAGTGGAAGGTCGGGGCGCTGGCTGCCTGCGCCGGGCAGGGCGCGGAGCTGGGCTGGCCAGGCCGCCTGGGGCTGGGGCGGCGAGGGGAGGCTGCGTGCCAGCGGGGAAAGCTCCAGGCAGAGGAGCGGACCTTTCCTCCTCCTCCTCCTGCTCCTTCTCCAACGCCAGTTCCCGCCGCCGCGTCTTGCCTGTAGGTGGCGCTGCAGAGGCGCCCTGGGCTCACGGCGGGAGGGCGCGGGAGCTCAACCCCACCGGGATCCGGGTTTGGAAGGCGCGCGAGCGGAGAAAGAGGGTGACGAGGCAAAGGCGTGGGGGGCCGCCAGAGTCCCCGCTGCCCCTCGGTCCGGCCCCCGGACTCGCGCTCCCACCCAAGAGGCGGGAGAGTCAGGAGAGCAGCCCTGCCGAGCCAGCGCCCCAGGCGGGCGCTTCTGCAAAGGCACCCTGGCCACCTCCCGGGCCCCGCAGAGCTCGGGCGGCTCTTAACTTCAGCAAAGGGATTGCGGTTTCGGGGCGGTCTTTGCTTTCCGGGGATGGCGCTCTTGACCCGCGGGCAGTAGAATGGAAACTTTGAGTCGCGTCTCGGGCGTTGGGGGTGGGTTTCCCTGAACAGTCACTCTAGCCTGGCTCCCTTGAGACCGAGAATGCATCTCCAGCTTGGGGACACAGACTGTGGCCAGGGCTAGGGCGCAGCCTGGGACCAGGGGATGGCCTAGACGACAGCTAGAGGCTCAACCTGAGTCTAGATGTAGGGCGATGGTTGGGGGTTCCGTACTTGGCCATCCGGTCTTCTGCAGCTATATAAGGAAGAGAGAGAGAGGAAAAAAAAAACTAAGAGGCTCATCCAGGGCTCAAACTTGCAGCCTCGATCTTCATAGATAGAGCTTAGTGTCCTAACTCATTGCAGACCCTGAGCTCTAGCAGTCATGATGCTGCGCTGGGCGTCCTCATGGTGGTTCATGGTTATGTGGTGGCTGTTTAGTTAACATATTAAGACTATCAGGGCACAAAAATAACCTGTGGCCAGACACCTTTGAGCTGAGGGGGGAAAAAGCTGTGGAGGGCTCCAGCCTCACCCTTTCCAGAAGCTAGAGGGGCCACTTCTGTGATACAACTTTGCATATACAACACATGGGCAGAGTGTGTCCCCCTTTTCTGTGCTAAAAAATAAAAGCTGCACCCTGTCCCGGCATTCTGGGTTTCTCTTCTCCCCGTCAGTTCGTCAGTCCGTCCAGCTCTCTTGCTTTCAGGGTATCCAAAGCCATCTGAGAAAGTTATCTAAAGATTTTCCATGAAGAAGAGGAAAGGGGAGGAAAAAAAAACCCCAAAGGATCCTAAACGTTCCCAGGTTTCACTGTGTGCCAGGAGAAATACCGTCTGTCTCCCGCCCAGACCTCAGAGCTGGGGCCTCCTTCCTACAGGGCGGTGCCCAGCTATTCCTGGAAACCCTCTCCTTGCTACTAGCCCCCTCCCCAAGGTGTCTCCTCCCAGAGCACGACTGAGGAAAAGGGTCAAATTGGCAAAACTTGTCAATACCCCCTGCCCCCTCTTCTGTCCCCATCCTGACCTGCAGTCCTCAGCCTGCACCCTTCCTTGATGCCATCACACTGGCTTCTCCCAGAGCAGGGCCTGAGCTGTGATCTCTCCCTCCAGCCTGGCCCTGTGCCCTGCTAGGTGACTGGGAGAGGATCTGATATACTAATTTGTGTTAATGTGATAATGGGCGCTAATGGGGTCACGTGCTAACCACGGGCCAAGTTCTAGCCCAGCGTCATGCCTCAACCCCAAGTCCAGGCTGCAGGGATGGGAATTTCAGGCTGACTAATCTCCGCAGCCGGCTGGAGGGGGCGGGGGAGTGGGAGGGACCAAAGCCCCGGGACGATCCCAGGGTGCTGGTGCCTTTGAGCTGCTGCCTCGGTTTCAGTTTCATCCTTGGCTGACACGTTCCTCCGACGAGTGGAATTGCTTTGGTTTCCCTCCAGCCTTCTTCCCCTCCCCTGCCGCCCCCTTTTGAGACTGCTAGCTTCCCTGGTCAGCCCTTCGCTTCGTGAGGGGAGAGATGGGAAGATAATTTGGCAGCGATGAGGAAAAAATGTACACGTAGACACCCTCAGACGCACAGGCTCCCATACCATACTGCCTTGCAGAGACACACATGCACACGCCCTCCACAAACGCAGATGCATGCACAAGGGGACCCAGCACTCACATCCAAGATTCCAGCTCCCCCCCCCACACACACACTGCCCAACTACGGTCACGCCCTCACTCGCATCTGTGAGATCCACACAGATGCACACATAGCCAAGCAAGGCCCAAACAGAGACCCACGTCACATGCAGATCACATGCACACTCACACTCTCACACACACAAACCATCCACAGCAGCCGAGTTGGATGGCTTCCTTAAAAGAGGGCTGGAAAGTTTGCTGCCAGCGAAGGGGCCTAGACATTCCGTGAAATGACTCATACTGCACCTTTATAGACATTAGATGTATTTTTTGCATTCAACAACAACCCTAAACCCCTGGCGTAGGGGGCATGGTGGGGAAACTGAGGAGTGGCTGCATTCCTATTGGGCCTCTGCTATGCCCCCATCTTGCAAAAGTCTCAGGCCTGTCCTCATTTCCCAGTGGGTGAGGACAAAAAGAGCAGAAGCATCTACCCCTGGGGCCAAACCTCAGCCAGGACCTGCCCCTTGGCAGGATGCGAAGTGGGTGAAATTGGAGGTTAATGCGCCCCCCCATGGCCACTCCCATCTCACCTCATCCTCAGTCCTGGTTGGTTATCCAGGGTCAGGCCCGGTGCTTCTGCTGCAGTGTCCCAGTCCAAGCCCTTCCTGATCTGTCCTATTCAAGCGACTAACTCTCCTGAGCCTGGTCTTACTACCATCTCCTCAAACAACTCCAGAAGGTGACATTCATTTTTTTTTTTGAGTAGGAGCCTCATTCTGTTGCCCAGGGTGGACGGAAGTGGCAAGCTCAAGTAGCTGGACCCACAGGTGTGTGCCACTACACCAGGCTAATTTTTTGATTTATTGTAGAGATGGGGTCTCACCAAGTTGCCTGGGCTGGTCTCAAACCCGTGGGCTCAGGCAATCCTCTCACCTCAGCCTCCCAAAGTGCTGGGATTATACGCATGAGCCACCACGTCTGGCCTGACATTCATCTTATATAATATGTAGGGCTCCATGCAATGTGACTGGAAGCTCCTCTCCTCCCCTGGGTGTCTTCTCCATGTGAGGAGGGAACACCAGCTTGATAGCTGCCTGTGCCCCTGTTCCCCAGCACACTCAAGGGCCCGCAGAAGTCACTTGATGCTCCCTCCGGCAAAGCCTCCCTGTGTTGACCTCCTGGTTCACCTGCACCAGGCTCTGGGAGGATCCACCAAGGCCAGAGCCTCCCAGCTTCACTCTGAGGATATATCAGAGGTCAAGGTCACAAAACAGGTGTTGGACCAGCAAAGGTTAACTTGACGGTGGCCACACACCCCTTGATGCTGCACTGCCTCTGATAGGTGCCCAGGGCAGGTGCCTGCATCTCTGCCCTGGTCCCAGGGACTTTTGCAGGCTGAGCCTTGACTCTAAGACAGGGACTGGGAACCGGTGGACTTAGAGATGCCAGGGGGCTTTCCCTCATTTGCTGAACTCCACCCAAAGCACCACTTCTTTATTCTTTTTTTTTTTTTTTTTTTTTTTTTTTGAGTTGGAGTCTCACTCTGTTGCCCAGGCTGGAGTGCAATGGCATGCTCATGGCCACTGTGGCCTCGACCTACTGGGTTCAGATGATCCTTCCACCTCAGCCAAGTAGCTGGAACCATAGGCATGCGCCACCACACCTGGCTAATTTTTTGATTTATTGTAGAGACAAGGTCTTGCCAAGTTGCCCAGACTGGTCTCGAACCCCTGGACTCAAGTAATCCTCTCGCCTCAGCCTCCCAAAGTACTGGGATTACAGGCGTGAGCCACTGAGCCAGCTTATTCTTTTTTTTTTTTATGAACCACAGGCTTGGGTCCCTCTGCCTCCTCTGCTCCCCAAACCTCCCACCATCCATAAGACCCTCCCAATGGGCACTGAATCTGTTTCTCAAACACCAGGCCCACTCCTCAGTTGTGTACACGCAGGATATAGCAAGTGCCCACTCAGGGCCAGCAGTACCTCCTATGTTGGTGCCATCTCCCTGTAGGCAGCCCCCGATGCTTCTGTCCAGCTCGCCAAGAAGTGAAAGCCAGTGGTCTTCTGAAGTTCTGCAGGGGCACTCATGGTGCCGGCAGCGGGAAGGTATAACTCTCCATTTTAATGATTATAATGATTATAAAGTGAGCAGGGTGAGCCCCAGTCAGGCATGCTCCCCAGCCAAGAAGGTGGCTGGCTGGATAAAAGTCATGATCTGGGAAGTGGCTACCAACTCCACCCTCCAATCTGTATGCCTGTGCTTTTATTCTGGGCACACCCCACCCCAATAAAGGCCAAGGCAATAGACTGTCATTGGGAAGGAGAACTTTGATATGACCTACCCCAAGGAATTCTGTTTTGCAGCTACTCAAAAAGCTTTTTAAAACAAATACTGGGTGCCTGAACGAAACGTATTTGTATACCTAACCCTTAACTGTACCCCACAATATCATAATAAAAAATATATATATAAACAAACACTGGGGTGAGTGCAGTGGCTCACTCCTGTAATCCCAGCACTTTGGAAGGCTGAGGCAGGAGGATCACTTGAGGCCAGGAGTTTGAGACCAGCCCAGGCAACATAGTAAGACCTTAGCTCTACAAAAAATAGGAAAATTAGCTGTACCTGGGTGGCGTACACCTGTAGTGGTCCCAGCTACTTGAGAGGTTGATGCGGGAGGATCACTTGAGCACAGGTGTTGGAGGTTTTGAAGAGCCGTGATCATGCCGCTGCTCTCCAGCCTGGGCAATATAGTGAGATCTCAACTCAAATAAATACATAAATACATAAATAAATCACTGCTTATACTGACCAATCACAACCTGAATCTCAAGATTTCTATCTTTTGGATATCTAGGGCCTTGACATGTCAGTCAACCCAATAGAAGAAAGCATGGGGTTACTGAACACAACAGAAAAATAATTACTGGCTTTACAGAAAAACATTCTAGGGAGCTCCTCCACTTTCTAAGTGGGAGGATTTTTTTTTAATCGTTAGTTGGATTTTTTTAAAAACAAAAGTTGGATTGATAGGCAAGTTTTCTTTTCTTTTTTGAGTAGGAGTCTCATTCTGTCACCCAGGCTGGAGTGCAGTGGCACGCTCATGGCCACCGCAGCCTCGACCTGCTAGACTCAGGCGATCCTTCCACCTCAGCCTTGCAAGTAGCTGGGACTACAGGCGCATACCCCTACGCGCCCAGCTAGTTTTTTGTTTATTATAGAGGCGAGGTCTCACCAAGCTGCCTAGGCTGGTCTGGAACCCCTGGACTCAGGCAATCCTCTTGCCTCTGACTACCAAAGTGCTAGGATTACAGGCATAAGCCACCGTGCCCGACCGATAGGTAACTTTTCCAGCATGTATTTGTGGTGGTATGTATGGGCCCTGACCATAGAAGCTGTGGCACTGTGGTATTTTGTTCTGGCCACAAGTTTGAATAGAATTTTTTGAGGCCAAGAAACTAAGCATGTGTAAGGGGAAGCAACCAGCCACCTTATCTCCAAAGAAATCTGGGTGAAGGTGGGCTATCAGGATTGCTTAAAAAAATGAGACAGACTGGGTGTGGTGACTCATGCCTGTAATCCCAATACTTTGGGAGGTGGAGGCACTGAGCCGAGGGGTTCACAACCAACCTAGGCAACTTGGCGAGACCTCCTCGTCTCTTTAAATACATACATACATAGACAAAGAGCGGTCCCCAAAGTTGCCAGGATGGAAGGGCAAGTTGATTGTGCAAGTGGGGAGGTGATCCTACATGGGCTGTGGGCAACCAGGAAGCCACTCTGCTTCTCGCAGGATCCAGGTTCTGTGAGGCCTGAGAGCACCCAGGCAGTGCTAGAGAGGAGGGGAAACAGACCTGGAAGAAGGGAGGCTGAGAGTGTGCTGCTGATGGCGCGGCCTGGGCATCCACAGGCAACTCGAGAAGGGGGAATTCCTGCCAAGTCAGGGAATGAGCCATTGGCAGTAGTAGCATGGTTGTTGTCAGGAGAGTGGTGATCTCAGCCTGGCTGGCCCCACCTGGCTGCGGCTCACCCAACGGGTAAAGTAGAACGGCAGGGAGCCAAGCCAGGTGGGGAAGGACTGGCAGGCTGGGCTACAGCAAGGTCATGGGGAAGGGCAGTCAGGAAGGTCCTTCAGGTGGACCATGGCTCCCCAAGGCGAGGTCGGTCCAAAGAGGTCCATCAAGGTGGGTGGGGTTTGCTTTGGCTACAGCACCCTGATCTTGGGGCTGTGGTTAGTTCCAAGCAGCTGGGGAAGGTGGGAACTTATGGGATTCCCACAAGCCGTGGGCTGTGGGTCACTGGCAAGACATTAGGGCCAGTCACCATGAGCTGATCAGCGGTGCTGACCTCGCTCCCTTCCCTACCCAAAAGGAAGACCTCTCCTCATGCTCTGCCTTGAGGCTTCAGCCTTGGTTTAAAACCACATTCACTTGCAGGAGGGATCCACCATGAGTCCCTCAGCAGTTTCTGCCTTGGCCCTGTCTTACTTTCCCCCAGGGGGGCTGGGTTAAGAAAGGAAAATGAGTATGAAGATGATGCCAAAGATAGTTAACATTCATTGAAGACTTCCTAGGTACCAGACACTGCCATAGACATAGGTTATTACCTCTTCTGTCCTTACCACAGCTTTGTGAGGTAGGTTCTTATTATCCCCAATTAAAAGATACGGAAAGTGTTTTATTGTATTTTATTGTAGAAATGGAGGTCTTGCTGTGTTGCCCAGGCTGGTCTCAAACTCCTGGCCTCAAGTGATACCCCCCCCCCGCCCCTGGCCTCCCAAAGTGCTGAGATTACAGGCATGAGTCAAGGCTCAGAGAGTTTAAGTGAGTTTTCCAAAGTCACACGGCTGGTAAATGGTACAGTTGGAATAGGAATCCAGGTGCATCTGATGTTAGAGACCCACCAGACTCTTAGCGAAATGGGAGAGTGTGTATGTGTGTGTGCACACACGTGTCCATTAGTCACACAGGTCAAAGTAAAGATGGATTAGGGACATCTGAGACCTACCACAAATTTGAACTGGGACCCTTATGGGTGGAGATGCCAGCTGAGGACTGTGGGTCTCCAGGATCCTGAATCCCTGGGAAAAACATGCCCACTTGTACAAGAAAAAGGAAACGAAATTTGCTCTTGGTGCTTTGTTTTGGGAACTCGATTGTTGGTAGCCAGGAGGTCTCAGGAGCCAGTGTCCCAGTCCAGCCACTAGATCTTTCTTGGGAAACTTGTAGCCTGAAGTTGCTGTCATAATTTGCCACCACTCTGTTCCCCAGTCCTGTGTCTGGTATCACCCTTTCCCAAGGCTGGGGGAGCAGGCAGACACTGGTGGCTGAGCAGGTCCTTGAACTTGAGGCCCTTTGGTCACCCCCACTCCTCAGGGGGCCCACACCTCCCCTGGGAACCCCTTCAGCTTTCTGCCAAGGCCACCGAGGCCTGGCTGGGCCCTTCCCCCAGTCCATGTAAGAGCTATAAGCCATGACTGTTCCTAGCAAACTTCCTCTCAGAGCCTCCTAACTGTAGGACCAGGTAGGTGGCAGGCATTGATGCTGAGGCAGGTCAGAGGAGATAGGAAACTGGGGTTCAAGTGGGCATCTCAAGTAAAGTAAGCCTGGCTTTGGATTGGAGAAGGTGGGCACGGGCTTTCTCTCAGCACCCCAACTCTGGCTGTCTCTGCACCTGCTATGCCAGCCCCTCTCTCCTCTCCCCCCCCCCACAGCCCTTCTCCCAATTCATATCTCCCCAGCCTCCCTCCCCTCCTACACAGGAGCCCCAGCTTCCTTAAGAAATCCCTGAAACTCGTCACCCCAAGTTCACCATGTATTTGGCCGGGAGCTTTGCGGCGTTTGGCATTTTGCTCCAGAATTGTATCCTTTGGGCATCTCCTGGCCTCAACCACCGCTCGGCCCGTCCTCCCGCTGAGGCGCACACACAGCAGGCGCTCAATAATGTAGAGTGTGGATCTCGGCCCAAAGGCGTCAAGCGAGTCGCCACTTGCACCGGCCGAGGGGCTGGACGCAGGCTTCCAGCGTCCCGGGATTTCTCCGCAGGGCATTGTGTGGGCGAAAGGGCCCGGACACAGCTGGGAGCCCCAGGGCTCGCAGGGGGTGAGCAGGGTGGGGGCGCTGGCCAGGGCA
>NW_007248496.1:865570-865966 GCF_000164805.1 Carlito syrichta
GGGCGCTGTTTCCACCGAGATGCCTCGTCCCTCCCTCCCCCACTCCGCCCGCCCGCGGTCCCTCCCGTCTGTCCCTCCCTCCGGCTCTTCCCTCCCTCCCGCCCTGCCTCTTTCGCGCCCGCCCCAGCCACCGCCTGCAGGGACGTGTGTCTCTAGTGCAATTTCCCCTTTCGCTAGGTCTGCTCAGTACAGGTCTCCGCCGGCTCGCGCCCCCTCCCCGGGCGTCCCCGCCGCCCCCTCCCTGGGCCTGGGGTCCCCCCTCGCGTCCACCCGGCTCCCCCTGCGCTACACCCCGCCCCCAGACTCGTTTTATCAGGGGCGCCGCCGTCTCACCTGGTATTTGCATCTCGCCCTCCAACTTGCCATTGGCGGCGCGACGTGTGGGAGAGCCCAGCG
>NW_007248496.1:866637-870688 GCF_000164805.1 Carlito syrichta
GGCCGTTGCAGCGGGCCCCTAAAACCTCGGTGCCCGAGGGCAGGAGGTTGGGCAGAAGACTGTGGCGAGGTTGCTAGATTGTTCGGGCGGCCCCTAGGGCTTTTGGGGCCGGGCGTCTTAGGGTCACACGCATACCCGCGCACACAAACTTGGAGAACTGGATCGCCAAAATAGAGACCTCTTGGCAGGGACCGGAGTTTCCACAGCCTTCCCGCTCCCGCGTTCCCGCTCTCCTGGGTTCTCCCGCCTCTCAGTTCCCTCCTCTGCTACCGCCACCCAGGGGACCCGGCAGCCGCACTTCACGGGCTCTCCTGACGCCAGCGTCTTCCTTTGGGGGTTTGAGGGGACTGCTGAGGCGGCAGCCGCTTTATGAATTCCTGGCCCCTTCACCGCACTCTATCCCTGCCACCCTTTCCTTATGACTATTCCCCGGGACATGGTCTTCCTGACCAGAGTCACCTCATGACCCCTTGGCACCTCGGCTCAGCGAGGTTCTCCTGGACTGACCCCCCTCCACACACCCCCACATCCCAGCTGAGGGACTTGATGGCCATTTGATTCCTGCCCTCATCTCTCTGCCCAAGATAGAGGCCTGTCTGGTCCTGCAGCTTCTTCTGGTTAATGTTTGACAGTTCATGGTGGCTAATCATTTTAATTAGCTCTTAAACTGGGAAGGAACAGTTAACCTTGGACTTCTCGATTTTGGCCTGGTGGGGCCTCAAATGGGAGGAGTGCTGGGGAGGTGGGGAGGTAAGAACGGAAGTGAGGTCACCACCTCAGGGCCTGAACCACCACTGCTCAGCCCCAACAGCTGGTGGGCACGCCCATTGGGGACTCACCCCTTGTGAGCTGACCCCTGGCCTGAGTGCCAGGTTGGAGAGAGGTGAAGAGAACAACAGCTCTTGCTCTTCTTTCTGGGGAGGCTGGACACTTTGGCACTGAAAATGCCCAGGGAGCATTTATGTCCAGCAAGAATGCCAATTCCTCCTTGCAGTTAGTTACACAGGGCTTTCCTGGTTATAAACTACTTTCTCAACCATTAATTCAGGGCACCCAGTATAGAAACGGTGGAGCAGGAGCGGTCTTGACTTAAGTGAAGATTATCAGGGAGGACTTCCTATCCTCATCAGCCAGTGTGGGGGAGAGGCTGTCTTGCATGCGGTCGTCTCAGGGGCTGGGCTTGAAGCCTGGGATCTCTTGGTGGGGGTACAGTGAAGCAGACTCCACGTTGCCACCCTCACCCAGCCTCTTGCTGTGAGCCGAAGGAGTGGCTTGTTTGCAACTATGTCTGGCATTCCTCCCTCTGCTGCACTGTGTTTGCTCCGTGGTTGCTCAGGAACTGGCGCCCACCCCTGCACAAACTGGGGGCCTAAAAATCACGCTTCCCCTCAGGGCCACTTATGGTGGCACAGTGGCTTCCGTCTCCTCTGTCATGTATTGGAATCTAAAAAGGAAGATGCTGTGGTCTGTCGGTATGGGCCTAATTGATAGCATGTCCAAAATGCCCCCAATCCTGCGACATTCAGGGCTTTTGTCCTGGAGAGATCCAGTCAGACACTGCAGCTGAGGGGATTGCTTTCTCAAGGAAGCCTCTGCTCCTACGCTTGGCCTTCGTCCCCTGCATAACGTCCCCCACAATCCCCCCAACTTTCTCATTTTACTCCAGTTCTTAGAGTCAGACCGTCTGGGTTTGTTATTTACTAGCTGTGTGATCTCAGTCCACTGTATGCCTCGGTTTCCTCAACTGTCACATGAAACCTACCTCATAAGATTGTGGTGAGGATCAAATGCATTAGTACATATAAACTATCAGAACAGCGTGTGACACACAATAAGTGCAAGTTGGCATTATAGCGGTGTTTGATGCAGTGCCTAAAACTCAGACTCAACTTAGCAAACGTGTGCTGATGAATAGTCCCAGTACTGGGCCTTCGTGAAGTGGCAGTGAGGAAAAATATGGAAGTGAAGAAGAGACCACCTGCCCTCCAGGATTGCGTGTGCCTTCTTGTGTGGGCCAGAGTGGGGGCAGGGTGTGGGAGAGGCCAGGCAGAGGGAATGGGTCATCTGTCAAAATAACCATAATTTGAAGCCAGGCTCAAATCTCCAGGCTTGGAGGCTTCTTGCCTCTAGACTCTGGCTAGGTCCTGGCCTGGACCCCACCCTCCCACCCCCCTACACACAGACACCTGCCCTGGGGATTTGGGTGAATGAGAGGGAAGGGGACATTGGTTTCTGCATGGGCTGCAGGTGGCGAACATGTAAGGTGTCATTTTGGGAGCTCCCAAATACCTCTATCCCCCTAGAGTGGCAAGGTGCACGCCTGCCATGCCCCATGCTTCTTTCTGAGGACTCCACTGAGCTGAGAAGGGCCTCAGGCAGCGTTTTCTCCTCAGACCAGGGCTTGACCTCAACTCAAGCTTGGTCACCTCTCCTGGATTTCTAAGTTGCAAAGAGATTTCTGACTTCGCTGCCAATTTATTCCCTTTGTAGTTCTTAGACTGAAAACTAGTTCTGCAGGGGAGAAAGGAAGCTCATGCGAGGTACCCAGAATCCCATGGGCGCTTTCCTAGGGGTCAGGGGCTTTTCTCATCAACACCAACCTGCCTGCGAATCTCTGGCTGCTGAGCCTCGTGTGTCCTGTAACAGTGCCTGCTCTGCTAATGCCCTGTAACTCGGGCCCCAGCTCTGGTTGCCAAGAAACTGCTGGTCGGGGTGCTTATAAGGGTTCTGACTTCATGGGGGCTGCTGAGTTTCAGTTCAACAGACATTTATTAACGCCTACTGTGTGCCCAACCTGTGCTAGGCACTGTGGGGGAGATGAGAGAAGGAGGTGGTGAAGAGATGACTAAGACACTGAAACAATCAGAGGCGAGGACAAGCAGCCAGGCCAGTGGCTGGTCAGGTGCTAATTGTGCTCCTTGTTACAGAGGCCAGCGCAGCCAGGACTCTGAGGTCAGCAGCAGCTGGAGGAGGGAGGGAAGGCTTTGTGAGGGATGCGGGCCCAGGCTAGACCTTGAAGGGGGGCGGGGGCAGCGAGGGGGAGATTTGGCTCACCAGAAAAGGGAGAAAAGACGCCTTTCTCTCTATTCCCTGGCCACGGACTGACCTTCGAAGACCGGATAATTGTTTGGCAAATGCATGTCACATAAAAGACCAGGTCAGTGAGTGTGGGTGGCTTGGTACAGACCCCGTTCTCCACTCCAGGAGCTACAAAGTGACTGGCCCAGACAGTGAGCCCCGTGTGTATTGACAAGACACAAAGGGTGGCCAGGCTTTCCTGCCACCCAAGCTGAGAGAGTTTTATTTTGTGCCTCCCCCGACAACACACACACAGGCCCTGGTGGGGAAGGGGAGGGGAGAAGTAGAGACACTGAAGGGACAGGCAGACTGACATGCCACAGGTGTTCACGGCAGACATGGGCTAGCTGGGTCCCACCTTTCCCGGGGGTTCAGGGATTTCTCTGGAAGCCCAGAGCTTCAGGTGGAGAAGAGAGATTTTTATCACTGATTCTCCTTCACCATCTGGGAACTGAAGGATTTAGAAAGTCCCACATGTTTCTGTCCAGACGACCAAGGACTAACCATGTATTTGTTCTGCTGATTTTACATGTCCCAAGGCTGGGCATGGATGGGGACTTGGCCTCTGCTGGGCTTAACTGGAAAAAAACACCCAGACTCCCCCCATACATACACTCATCAGTTTTCCTCTGTCACTGCACTCTTAACCCTGCCCTCCCCCTCCCCAACACATTCCAACACAGAAGGGACATACCAGAGTTGCTCTTGGTTGGGAAATCATGTCCTAAGGTGCGTTTCTTGGCAAAGAGACCCCAGCCTGCTTCCAGGGTGAGGAGGAGGGTCAGGCAGCAGGGAACGGTGTTTCATGCAGGAGGGTCAGCAAGAGAAAGTGCCGGAACATTTCTTAGAAAGGCTAGTAAGAAGCAAGAGGTTCAGCAGCTTACCCAGGTTGAACAAGCTCAACCTTGGCCTTGGGTTCCCCCTTTTTTTTTTTTTTTACTATTTATTTTTATCTTATTTAATTTTTTTTTTT
>NW_007248496.1:870708-888791 GCF_000164805.1 Carlito syrichta
ATTTTTATATTTTGAGTTGGAGTCTCACTCTGTCGCCCAGACTGGAGTGCAGTGGCCACTCCCGACCACCGCAGCCTCGACCTGCTGGGCTCCGGCGATCCTTCCGCTTCAGCCTTCCTCGTAGCTGGAACTACAGGCGCGTGCTACCACATCTGGCAGATTTTTTAATTTATTGTAGAGATGAGGTCTTGCCTGCCCAGGCAGGTCTCGAACCCGTGGGCTCAGGCAATCCACTCACCTCAGCCTCCCAAAGGCGCGCGGGATTACAGGCTGAACCATCAAGCCTGGCTTTTTTTTTTTTTTTTTTTTTTGAGTTGGAGTCTCAACTCTGTCGCCCAGACTGGAGTGCAGTGGCCACTCCCGGTCACCTTAGCCTTGACCTGCTAGGCTCCGGCGGTCCTTCCGCCTCAGCCTTCCAAGTAGCTGGAACTACAGGCGTGCGCTACCACGCCCGGCTAATTTTTTTTAAATTTTATTATAGAGATGAGGTCTCACCAAGTTGCCCAGGTGGGTCTCGAACCCGTGGGCTCAGGCAATCCACTCACCTCAGCCTCCCAAAGGCGCGGGATTACAGGCTGAGCCACCGAGCCCGGCTCTCTTATTTAATTTTTGAAACAGGATCTCACTGTGTCTCCCAGGCTGGAGTGCAGTGGCATGATCATAGCTCACTGCAGCCTCGACCTTCTGAACTCAAGTGATCTTTCCGCCTTAGCCTTCTGAGTAGCTGGGACTATAGGTGTACACCACCACACCTGGCTAATTTTTAAAAATTTTTTGTAGAAGAGACGCTGTCTCACTATGCTTCCCAGGCTGGTTTCGAACTCCTGACCTCGAGCAATCCTCCTGCCTTGGCCTCCCAAAGTAATGGAACTATAGGCATGAACCACCCTGCCCAGCAGTTTCCCACCTTCTTGATGGGCCGTTTTCTTGTCCCGGTGTTGGCACTTCCTGCCTCTCAGAGCACCTGCACCTTCTGAAGCATCCTTACATCTTCCATTCTGACCCAATATTTTTCCCAAGAAACATTATTGTCTAGAGGGGGAAGAACACAGAATCTCTGCATTCATATCCCAGATCTACCACTCACTGGCTGTGTGACTATGGCCTAGTTACTTAATCACTCTGGGTCTCAGTGCCCACTGCACAGGGTTGAAGGGAAGATGAAATGAAATCATGCATGTAAAGCACTCAGCAGAGTACCTGGAACATAATAACCATCCAATAAATGTTCACTGTTATTATTATTTTTCCTGTGGCGATTATTGTTGTTATTGTTATCATTTCCCCTGAGCACACCCTTGACTTTGCCAGGCTCCTGGGGTCAACCACTCCTCTGGCAGAGCTGGCAGGGCATGTCACACCCATTTCTGAAATCAAAGGGGCAATCTTCCAGGTTTTTCTGCTAACTTTTTGTTAACTTTGTCATCGCACAGGATGGGGAGAGGATGTGGTAGAAGATGTGTGTGTGTGTGTGTGTGTGTGTGTGTGTGTGTGTGTGTGTGTGTGTGTGAGAGAGAGAGAGAGAGAGAGAGAGAGAAAGAGAGAGAGAGAGAGAGAGAGAAAGAGAGAGAGAGAGTCTTTCTGAGTGACAGGCCTCCCAGAAAGTAACTACTCGGAGGCTCCATCTGCTATTGACTGGATTGTATTTGCTTGGGGAGCCTGTGACCACCTGCAGGGACAGGCAGCCAGGGATAAACTGGACCACCCCTGAGTGGAGCGTTCCACTCAGTCCCTTGCTCCCCACCCAACAGGTTAAAACAACTAGGCCTTGGGGGCTGGGAGGGTGGGCAATTAGTCTTAACCTCCCCAAATTCCTGATGACCTGATAACAGGGAGGTAGTTACACATAGACTTAGGAGATAATCGGTCTTTTTCCCATAATGCCCCCCTGAGGATAACAGAGGCTAGTTCAGCTCCACTGATTCTGTGAGAATCTGCACAGAAAACACCAGTCTCATTAGGTGACCACTTTCTCGGCGCCACGCTGATCCTAAAAAAACACAACAGGCCCAGTCCCCTGCTTGGAAGGCTCTAAATCCAATTCCAGAACTGTAGTGATGTGCGAGCACTTAGTCCCATAGCAGGTGGCAGCTGGCATGCCAACCAGCCTGTGGCACTTAATATCTAGAGGTTGGGTGATGACGGGACCCATGGCTACCTAGAGAAAAATCACTGTTCTTTTTCCTCAGATGTATTGGGGAAGGCTTCCTGGAGGCAAGATGGCAAGTGGCCTTTCAAAAGAGGAAAGAGACCATGGTCTGGGCTCTAGGGGTATTTCAGGCTCAGTGGGACAATGACATTGGCATAAGAGTGAACAAGAGAGAAAACCACATGAACCCATTAGAATTGGCACACTCCATAAGTCCAGGGTCGAGAATCTGTCTCTCTTGGTGGCTCTAAGGAATAGGTTTACTTGCGTGCGCGCGCGCGCGCACATGTGTGTGTGTGTGTGTGTGTGTGTGTGTGTGTGTAGTTTTGTGTTTGTTTGTTTGTTTGTTTTGTTAGCTATGTTATCCAGGCTGGTCTCAAACTCCTCGGCTCAAGCTCAAGCAATCCTCCTGCCTTGGCCTCCCAAAGTGCAGGGATGACAGGCATGAGCCACTGCACCTGGCCCAGAATGTGTTTTCTAGGAGAACATGGGTGTTCATGCTTCTTTTTTTCAATTGCTATCACAGAGTAATATTGTACAGTAAAATTATATAGTTGTTTTTTTTTTTTTTTGAGTTGGAGTCTCACTCTGTGGCCCAGACTGGAGTACAGTGGCCACTTCCGGCCATCGCAGCCTCGATCTGCTGGGCTCCGGCGATCCTTCTGCCTCAGCCTTCCAAGTAGCTGGAGCTACAGGCACGCGCTACCACACCAGGCTAATTTTTTGATTTTCATTGTAGAGATGATGTCTCGCCAAGTTGTCCAGGTGAGTCTGGAACCCTCGGGCTCAGGCAGTTCACTCACCTCAGCCTCCCAAAGCACGGGATTACGGGCTGAGCCACCGAGCCTGGCTAGTGTTTGTTATTATTGTTGTTGGTATTTCATCCAACCTGGAGACCATCTTCTTTCTTATTATTTAACAGCATTATTGAGGCAATATTGACACAATAGGCTGGATATATTTCCAAGTGTACAATCGGATATTTCACATACGTATATACCCGTGAAGCCATCACCACAGTCAGTGGTGTGAACATACGCATCACTTCCAGAAAGATTCCTTGTGCCCCTTTGGGATTCCTCCCTCCCATCCTGAGACAACCATGGCTCTACTTTCTGTTGAGAAAAATTTGCTTGCATGTTCGAGAGTTTTATATAATTGGAATCATATAGCAGCTACTCTTGTTTGACCTGGGTTCTCTCACTCAGCGTATTTATTTTAAGGTTAATTCGTCATTGTTGTATACATCAGTATTTTGTTCCTTTTTATTGCTAAGTAGCACTCCATTGTAGAGCGAGACCATATGTTGTTTATCCACTTACCAGCTGATGGACATTGGTGTTTTCTCCAGCCTCTAGCTATTACAAAGAAGGCTCCTATGAACATCTGTGTACAAATTTTTTTATGGCACTATATTTCCTTTTCTCTTGGTTAAATACCTAGCAGTGGAATAGCTGGACCATACAGTAGTGTAGGTTCAACTTTTGGTTTTTCTGAATCGGGGATCTCACTCTGTCACCCAGGCTGGAGTGCAGTGGCACAATCAGTGCTCACTGCAGCCTTGAACTACTGAGCTCGGAGAATCCTTCCATCTCAGCATCCTGAGTAGCTGGGACCACAGGCACACGCCACAACACCCAGCTAGTTTTTTGTTATCTTTTTGTAGAGACGAGGTTTTGCTATGTTGCCCAGGTTGGACTCGAACTCCTGAACTCAAGCAGTCCTCTTGCCTTGGCCTTCCAAAATGCTTGGATTACAGGTGTGAACCACCACGCCTGGTGGTTCAACTTTTTAAGCAACTGCCAAACTGGGCAACATAGCGAGATCCCATCTCTAAAGAAAAGAAAAAAGTATGTTTTGTTTGTTTGTTCATGTGTTTGTTTTTTGAGTCAGAGTCTCACTCTGTCACCCAGGCTGGAGTGCAGTGGCATGCTCACGGCCACCACAGCCTCAAACTGCTGGACTCAGGCAATCCTTCCACCTCAGGCTTCCAAGAAGTTGGAACTACAGGTGCACACCACCGTGTCCGGCTAATTATTTTTTATTTCTTGTAGAGATGAGATCTTGCCAAATTGCCCAGGCTGATCTTGAACCCCTGGACTCAGGCAATCCTCTCTCGCCTCTGCCTCCCAAAGTGCTGGGATTACAGACACGAGCCACCGCTCCCGGCTGTTTATTTTTTGAGTTGAGGTCTTACTTTGTTGCCCTGACTGGAGTACAGTGGCATGACCATGGCTCACGAGGCCTCATCCGCCTGGGGCCCAAGCAATCCTTCTGCCTCAGCTTCCTAAGTAGCTGGGACTACAGGTATGCGCCACCACGCCCAGCTAATTTTTTTGATGCTTTGCAGAAAGAAGTCTTGCTATGTTGCCCAGGCTGGTCTTGAACTCTTGGGCTCAAGCAATTCTACCACCTCTGCCTCTCAAAGTGCTGAGATTACAGGTGTGAGCCACTGTGCCCAGTGCTGTTTTGAATCAGGGTCTCTGTGGCCCAGACTGGAGTGCAGTGGCACAATCACAACTCACCGCAGCCTTGAACTCCTGGGCTCAAGCAATCCTTCCTCTTCAGCCTCCTGAGTAGCTTGGACTCCAGATGCATGCCACCACACGCAACTAATTTTTTTTTATTTTTTTATAGAGACAAAGTCTCCCTCTGTTGCCCAGGCTGGTCTTGAACGCCTGAGTGAAACAATCCTCCCTCCTCGGCCTCCCAAAGTGCTGGGATTACAGATATGAGCCCCCATACCCAGTCATTTTTAAAAATTAGCTTGAGGCAGAAGGATTGCTTGAGCCCAGGAGTTCAAGGTTGTAGTGAGCTATGATGGCACCACTGCACTCCAGCCTGAGCGACAGAGCAAGATCCCATCTCATAACCAAACCAAACCAAACCAAACAAAAAAGAAATTGTTAAACTGTTTTCCAAAGTAGCTATACTGTTTTACATTTCCACCAGCAGAGTGTGGGAGTCTCAGTTGTTCTCCATCCTCACCAACACTTAGTATGGGCAGCCTTCTACTTTTAGCCATTCCAATGCTGTGGCATTGTATTGTGGTTTTAATTTGTATTGCCCTAATGACTGACGATGTTGAACATCGTTTCATATACTTGTCACCGATATATCTTCTTTGTTGAGAAGATTTTTCAGATCTTTTGCCCATATTAAAACTGAGTTAGTTAGCCGGGTGTAGTAGCACGCACCTATAGTTCCAGCTACTTGGAAGGCTGAGGCGGAAGGATCGCCAGAGCCCAACAGGTCGAGGCTGCGGTGGCCGGGAGTGGCCACTGGACTCCAGTCTGGGTGACAGAGTGAGACTCCAACTCAAAAATAAATAAATACATACATACAGACAGACATAAAATAAAAATAAAACTGAGTTATTTTCAACTCAACTGAGTTAGTTGAGTTTTGAAAGTTCTTTGCATATTTTTGATACAAGACCTTTATCGGATATATACTTTGCAAAGACTTTCTCTTAGTCTGTGGCTTGTCTTTTCATCCTCCTCACAGTGTTTTGTTTGTGTGTATGCTTTTTGTTTGTTTGTTTGTTTGTTTGTTTGTTTGTTTTTAGAGTCGGGGTCGCACTCTGATGCCCAGGCTGGAGTGCAGTGGCATGATCCCAGATCACTGCAGCCTTGACTTACTGAGCTCAAGCAATCCTTCTGCCTCAGCCTCCCAAGTAGCTGTGACAACTTGAGATTATTTGCACAGAGGTGTCGCTATGTTGCCTAGGCTCATCTCAAATTCCTGACCTCGAGCAATCCTTCCGCCTCAGCCTCCCAAAGTACTGGGATTACAGGCATGGGCCACCGTGCCTGGCCACAGTATCTTTTGAAGAGCAGAAATTGTTAATTTAGAGGAAAGTGCACCTAGTCAAATTTTCTTTTTATACATCATGTTTTTGGTGCTATGTCTAAGAACTCTTACCTAGCTCTAGGTCACAAATATCTTGCCTTATATTTTCTAAGTTTTATCAATCATTTTAGTAATTGGTCCATTTTGAGTTAATTTTTCTGTATGGTGAGAGGTATGAGTCCAAATTATGTTTTTTTCTTTTTACATATGGATATCCAGTTCTAGCACCATTTGTTGAAAAGGCTGTCGTCAATCTAATACCTTTGTCCTTATATATGCGGGCTTATTTCTAGACTCTACATTAAATCCCATTGATTAATCTACTTGTTTATCGTTGTAGCAATACCAATTGTTTTGATTATTGTAGCTTTATTTTTTATTTTTATTTATTTATTTATTTTTGAGTTGGAGTCTCACTCTGTCACCCAGACTGGAGTGCAGTGGTCGCTCCCGGCCACCGCAGCCTCCACCTGCTGGGCTCCGGCGATCCTTCCGCCTCAGCCTTTCAAGTAGCCAGAATTACAAGCATGCGCTACCACGCCCGGCTGATTTTTTGATTTATTGTAGAGATGAGGTCTCGCTGCCCAGGCGGGTCTCAAACCCGCAGGCTCAGGCAATCCACTCACCTCAGCCTCCCAAAGGGGCGGGATTACAGGCTGAGTCACCGAGCCCGGCTTACCGTAGCTTTGTAATCATTCATGAACTCAGGTGGTGTTAGGCTTTCAACTTTGTTTTTTTTCCAAGGTTTTTTTTGGCTATTAGGTCCTTTGCAATTCCATATGAATTTTAGAATTGAATTGTTCATATCATTTTCTTTTAATACTTGGATTTATTCTACTGCATTAATTTTTGTTATAATGAATATGTTTGGCCTTGTTTCTGAATCGTATGTTATAATCTTATCTGTCCCTGATGTTACTGTTATTTTAAATAAAATTAAAAGATGCTTATCTTTTAATTGATATTCTTAGGTTAAAGAATTCCTTGGCCGGGCATGGTGGCTCACACCTGTAATCCCAGCACTTTGGGAGGCCAAGGCGGGAGGATTGCCTGAGTCCAGGAGTTCGAGATCAGTCTGGGCAACATAGCAAGATCTCGTCTCTACAAAAAAAAATAGCCAGGCATGATGGTGTGTGCCTGAAGTGCCAGCTACTTGGGAGGCTGAGGTGGGAGGATCACTTGAGCCCAAGAAGTTGAGGCTGTTGTGAGCTGTGATCGTGCCACTGCACTCCAACCTGGGCAACAGAGGGAGACCTTGTTTTTAATTTTTTAAAAAAGAGTACCTTAATTTTACTATGCATTTGTAAAATGGGATGATTTATTATTTGCCCTTCATTTATAACATTTTTATTTTATTTTATTTTATTTTATGAGAGTCTCACTTTATGACCCAGGCTGGAGTGCAGTGGCACGCTTACGGCCACAGTAACCTTTCCCTGTGTGGGGCTCAGGCATTCCTTCCACCTTAGCCTTCCAAGTAGCCGGAACTACAGGCACGCGCAACCACACCTGGCTAAATTTCCTTGATTTATTGTAGAGACGAGGTCTCGCCAAGTTGCCCAGGCTGGTCTCAAACCCCTGGGCTCAGGCAATCCTCTTGCCTCTGCCTCCCGAAGTGCTGAGATTACAGGCGTGAGCACCATCACCGGTTTACAACCTATTTTTGGTGAATAGCTCATGACTATCTGCCCTATACATCATTTTATAGACGCCAGTCATGTCCCTGCTCAGCTTCATCTGCTTAGATAGCAAAAGACCCCTTTGAATAAAAGTTTGTCCTCAGCTGGGCTCGGTGGCTCACCCTGTAATCCTGTGCCTTTGGGAGGTTGAGGTGAGTGGATTGCCTGAGCCCACGGGTTAGAGACCTGCCTGGGCAGGCGAGACCTCATCTCTACAATAAATCAAAAAATTAGCCGGGCGTGGTAGCGCGTGCCTGTAGTTCCAGCTACTTGGAAGGCTGAGACGGAAGGACCGCCGGAGCCCAGCAGGTCGAGGCTGCGGTGGCCGGGAGCGGCCACTGCACTCCAGTCTGGGCAACAGTGAGACTCCAACTCAAAAAAAAAAGCCTGTCCTCATATAGTCATCCTCACATGCCATTCTTTTGAACAATTTTAGCTCTTTAGACCTGATCGAGCATAATGAAGTCTTTCCTGAGGGTCCATTGACCAGACCAACAACTGATATTCCCAGGGTGGAAACACTGTGGTTTTGTACAAAAAGGGAATGCTTTGATGATGACCTGATCATCAACTGTCTTCTCAATGCCACTTGGAATAAATGACTCTAACTGGTACATGTTGCCCATAACAGAGGTTTGGAACAAGAGAGGAAAGTAACGTTGGGGTGCTGGAGACCTTCCCTTCCCAACTCTACCCTTACCCCACCCCTAGACTGTAGCCCTAAGATCTATCAGGACCTGTGGTCTCATTTCTAAAGATCTTACTGAGCTTAAGAATTTACATGGACTTAATTCATGAATGCTCAGATTTGTGTTAAAGTCAGGAGAAGATAATAGGCCTTGGTACCCTGGATGTTACTGCCTGTTGGGAAAACAAGAGAAACATATGCAATAATTAGAGAGCAATTCAAGACCCTGTGGGATTGAAAGATCTCGTAGTAGAATTTCAGGGCTATTGGAGTTTAGAGAAGGGAGTTCCATAGATGTGGGCTATAGTTATCAGGGCATAACCAGCACCACTGGGTTGGGTGACTTGGTTGGGACCTTGTTGGATGGGCACAATCCAATTAGCCAAAAAGGAACAGCAAGGGCATGGCAGGCCTGAGAAACTTCATGAATGAGCCTGGAATGTTCCCTCAGGGGACCATGAGGAGACCATTGGGCTTGAAGCCCAGGCTCGAGTTGAGAAATCATGGGAAATAAGCCTGGGTAGGTAGGGTGGGGTCAGACTGTGAAGGACCTTTGGAAACCAAGCAGATGAGTTTGGACTTAAGGCTCTGCTGAGTCCGGCTGGTGTGGCCACAGCCATAGATGTAAATGTGTGTCCTGAAGTGGAAGTTGGTGCCAGCTCAGAAGCTGAGGGAGGAGCTCAGCAGAGGCAGGGCCAAGACTGGAACTCGATCTTCCTCTCTCTCAGTCAAATGGGCTTTCTGTTGTACCAGGCCTAGTTTTTAGCTTTTCAAAGGACTTTCGCATCCACTCGATATCACTTCCGTAACAGAGCCCACAGGCATGAGACTCAATGGAGAAGACTAGCTCGCTCCATGGGTACTGCGGTGTTGAGAGGTAGAACCACCGAGAAGCACCCTCTAGCTCACCTACCTCACTGGTCTGTCTGCCCCAACACTTGCCCTGGAGCCTCTCATCAGGTGAAAGCATGGTAGCTCCAGTGGTCTCAAGTGAAAATGTCTGAAGCAGCGACGTGACATTTAACGCAATATCAGCCATAAACAGCTGTGAACATGTGGTTTACGATTTTTTGAGTGGTAGGAAAGTTCGTTCCTGGGGAGATGAGATGGCAGCCTGAAAGCTTTGTCACTGGGAAGAAACACGGAGCTCTGATGACCACTAGGGTCTGTAAGCCTACAAGGAGCTCCAGGTAGTGTGAAATCTCTAGTCAGGAGGAGGCCCAAGGCTTTGACAGCCATTTGACATGGCAGACTTGTGGCTACACAGCGCATGGATGGCAAAATTCCCTTAGCGGGATTTTGCCAAATGTTCCCACCCAAGTGCCCTAAACTTTGAATTATATTCTGGGGACCTAGAAGGACATCGTCTTTTAACATTTCTTTGAAGCAACCGGGCACAGTGGCTCACACCTATAATCCCAGCACTTTGGGAAGCTGAGGTGAGAGGGTTGCCTGAGCCCATGGGTTTGAGACCAGCCTGGGAAACTTGGCGAGACCTCATCTCTACAATAAATTAAAAAATAAGCCAGGCGTGGTGGTGCATGCCTGTAGTTCCAGCTACTTGGAAGGCTGAAGCGGAAGGATCACCTGAGCCCAGCAGGTTGAGGCTCTGATGGCTGTGAGTGTGCCACTGCACTCCAGCCTGGACCACAGAGTGAAGTTCCAACTCAAAAAAAAAATGTCAGCCGGCCTCGGTGGCTTAGCCTGTAATCCGGCGCCTTGGAAGGCTGAGGTGAGTGGATTGCCTGAGCTTGCAGGTTCAAGACCCACCTGGGCAACTTGGCAAGACCTCATCTCTACAATAAATCAAAAATTAGCCGGATGTGGTAGCGTGCGCCTGTACTTCCAGCTACTTGGAAGGCTGAGGCAGAAGGATTGCTGGAGTCCAGCAGGTCAAGGCTGCGGTGGCCGGGAGCGGCCGCTGCACCCCGGTCTGGGCAACGGAGTGAGACTCCAACTAAAAAAAAAAGAAATGTCTTTGAAGGATGGCATTTGATCTTCAACATGAATGTCACAACCTACTGCCTCAAATATATTTTAAAAGATTTATCAGTGAACAAAGTGGAAGCCTCTGGAAGATGAGCTGGACTGTGGCTTTGGCGCCTACTCTGGGGATTGGTCAGCTTTAGCAAGCAGGCCTTGTCCCTGTGGGACCTGCCTACAGGAGGGTCAGAACTTGAGCTTTAGGACTTTAGCCCAAAGTGCTGGGAGAGAAATTTATCACCTGTGGCATCTTCATTCGCCTGCAGCCCCCAGCCCTGTCTCCTTCCTTGGCTCAAGCACATTCAGTGGAAAAATCCAGGCCCTTATGTTCTGGGGGAAAGTCTTTTGGCTTGCTCAGGGGTTAGCTCTGGCCTCATCCCAGCCCATGAGTGGGTGCACAGATCCCGGAGTGGGACGGACACAGGCAGCTTGGGACCCATGAGGCTCGGAAGTCTGGGTGTGGATTGGCCAAGACTGTTACCCAAGAATTTCCCAGCCTCACCTCCCCCATCACACAGCCTGCAGCCCCTCATTCGGCCCCAGTCTTTAGCTTAGAGTGTTTACAGTGTCTCCAGTTAAAAACAAATAAATCTCCCCGGACTCCGACAGCCTTCCAGCCCAGAGCTGCCCTTGCTGTCTCTGGGTGGCTGAGGACAGAAGAGTCATGGAGACACACTCGGCCAAAGTTAGTCTCCTCAGCAGCCTGAGCGTCTCATTCCTGTCCCCTTAGCCTGCAGATAAAAAAGATGACAATTCAAAAAGAACACTCGCCCTCCCCAGCTTGGGCAAGCTGGAGAAAGCGCTATGAATATTCAAGTTTCACTCTGTCAGGCAGGGCCTCAGGCACCAAAGACCTGTGCCAGACTGCAGGCCTTCGTCCACACCCCCTGGCACAGTGGCATGGGGGCTCCAGGCTGTGGGTGCCTGGAGTGACGACAGAGCAGGTAGGGCCCTGGGCAGACTGTCTGGGCTGGGCGGGGCGGGGCAGCGGCTGGGGGAGGCCCAGATTCCCCAAGCTGATAAGGCAGCCTGTAAACACCCAGTAAGGGGAGGGGGCAGAGGGCAGGCGACCAGATGGCAGGAGCAGGGGGGAAACCGGAGCCCAGACCTAGCTGCAGGAAGTGGGGCTCGATGTGGAAACATCCTGTCCAGCCGGGCCTACACTGGTGGCCATCGGCGATCACTCCCCCACTGTGGAGACAAGCACAGCACAAGGTGGGGCTGCCGGCCTGGGCACCAGGCCAAGGACCCGGCTCCTGACATCTCAAAAGGACATGATCAATGGGTTTCTATTATGGGTTGCCCTACCACCCAGCACTGCTGGGGGCAAGTCAGAACCCAGCTACCCCCCGTGGAGAAAGTCAGCAGGAGTGTCTGAGAGAACTTGACTCTCACGGGAAAATCCTCATTGCTATCAGTGAGGAGCATCGGTCTCGAACACCTAATTGTGTCAAAGGCCTCCTGTGGCACCCCGCAAAGAGCCACGGATCTGACCATCCTCCTCTTCCTTGCGGCACTTTCTAATTAGAGCCTCAGAGGGCCACAGCCAGCGGAGCTCTGAGCGGAGGCTCACCAAACTCTCTCACTTCACTTGGCAGGTGGGGAAACTGGAATCCACAGAGGGGCAGGGACTTGGCTACATTAATGGCAGCCCTGAAATTAAAGCCGCTGGCTTGGAGTGTTTTCTAGTGCTTACCCTGATGAAAGCATGGCGTTTAAGGCTGGACCTGCCGCGCACGCTAGCTGAACCTGTACTTATCTTTGCTTAGGATTATAGGGAGGCTGGGCAGAGGAACGAGCCTCAGAGGCATAAATCAAGACCTCAACTTGTGTATGGCTTTGAGTAGTAGGCCCCTGCCCCTCTCTGAGCCTCAGGGGTTTGTTTGGTTTTGATTGTTTAATGCCTTATTAGATAGCAGTCCCTTATTCAGCCCCCTCCTTTTGCTTTATTTTTTTCTTTTGGGGCCAGGGTCTCACTCTGTCATCCAGGCTGGAGTACAGTGGCACGATCACGGTTCACCGCAGCCTCAACCTCCTGAGCTCAGGCGATCCTTCTGCCTCAACCTCTCAAGTAGCTGGGAATACAGGCAGCCATCACCAGTCCTCGCTAATTTTTTGATTATTTTGTGGAGACAAGATCTAGCTATGTTGCCCAGGCTGGTCTTGAACTCCTGGGCTCAAGCGATCCTCCGACATTGGCCTCCCAAAGTGCTGGAATTATAGATGTGAGCCACTGCGCCCAAACTCCTTTAGCTTTAAATGTACCATACCATAAAACTCACTCTCTTCAAATGTACACTTGAGTGGTTTTTAGTATAATCACAGAGTTGTACACCCATCACTGGAATCCATTTAAGGGCATTTTCGTCACCCCAAAAGAAACCCTATGTGTATCAGCACTCATTTCCCCTTTCACCCCATCCTCTGGCCCTGAGTTTTGAAGAGATACCTGGTAGAGATATGTTTTTTGGAAAGGAGGGGAAACCCAGCAATATGTTGTTTAAGCATGTGGGCTAACCCAGTTTACTGGGAACTTAGCTACAGAGATCCTACCACAAAAAAAGAATAGGGTGGGCCCTGTGATCAAGCCCCTGGACACAGGCCTGGCAAACATGAGGTGTTCAGGGCTGACTTTCCATAAATATTTGAATAAATGTGTGAACCAACACCCCAAGATAAGAACCCAGACTTACATGATATGTAAACCGAGAGCAACTGTATATTTATAGGGCAGGGACCATGCCATGATTACTTCAGGTCTAGAGTCAGGAACTTTCTGGAAGCCGTAGGCCCCTGAGGTATAAGAAGAGTCAGCCTCCACATCAACGGAACTGGAAGCCTCCTGTCCCACAATATTGGTCCTCCATAGCTGGCCACAGGAGCTCAAATGGCCACCATCTTGGTGCAGACTAGGCCCAGGAAGTTAGGACTTACTTATGAGACTGAGCCTTGGTTGAGATTGTGCCTAGGGGAACATGGGACACAGGCCTGAGAAGTTTCTGTTGAAGGAGCCTCATAGGGGCTCTGAGACTTTGAAGTTTAGAGTTGTAAGCCAGCGTTGAGCTAGGGATTCTAGCAAATGGTCCCCAGCATAGGAAGAAGGAAAAGCAGGGACTTCCCACTGGCCTCAGTTTGAGTTCTGCCTCTATTTTTTGCCACTGTAGCCTGTCACCTACTTTTCTCTGAGCTTCACTTAAATTTTATATATTTATTTTCAAAGTAGAGACGAGGTCTCACTATGTTGTCCAGGCTGGTCTTGAACTCATGGCCTCAAGGGATCCTCCTCCCTCAGCTTCCCAAAGTGCTGGGATTACAGGCATGAGCCACTGTGCCCAGCCACTTCTGCTGTTTTTAAAATGGACGTGTTTGTTTGTTGGTTGGTTTTGAGTTGGAATCTCACTGTCGCCCAGGCTGGAGTGCAATGGCACGCTCACAGCCACTATAGCCTTAACCTACTGGGCTCAGGTGATCCTTCTGCCTCAGCCTTCCAGGTAGCTGGAACCACAGGCATGCGCACCACACCCAGTTAAATTTTTGATTTATTGTAGAGACGGGGGCTCGCCAAGTTGCCCAAGCTGGTCTCGAACCCCTGGGCTCAGGCAATCCCCTTGCCTCCACCTCCCAAAGTGCTGGGATTACAGGCATGAGCCACTGTGTCCGGCCTTAAAAGGAATGTATTAAAACAGAATGGTCACCAAATTAGATTTCACTGAAAGCAAAGTAGTAGTTGGATAAAATCCCTGGTTCAAACCCCGGCTCTGCCGCTTGCTATCTGTTTTGCAGGAATGGTGTAAAGGCTGAAAGGAGATAACATACATCAAGTGTCTGGCACAATTCCAACCCCACAGCTTGTACCTCAGAACTGTAAACCCTGTCGCCTTCCCTGCACTGTCACCCTGTCGTGTTTACCGTTGGCCCCCTTTTCCAGAAGCAGGGGGAGCAACTTGAAGTTATATCAGACGGTGCAGAAGAAAATCTTGCCTACATTTCCACAAGCACCCAAGCCCTCCCCCCACGCCTTCCCCAGCAGGCCATAGCCAAGGCCGCAGTGGCCACACCCTCCACCCTGGGCCCACCACCAGCTCAGATCAGTGCCAACCCTGCCAGTGCTTGCCCTGAGCTGGCACCAACCTCAAGGGATTCTACCCCCTCCACTCAGGCTCAGTGTGCTTTCCAAACACGTGCCACCAGCTTTGAGTTGGGCTTGTAACCAAACCCTGGCCTTGGGTTTGCACTGCAGATGTAGGGAGGGGCTGGCAAGAGCCCAGGTGCACATCCAGATGTTGTCTCTGAGGCTTCCTTGGCGTTCCCCCTACCAGCTGTGAAATGACATTCACTCCAACTGGCAGGGGTGGAGAAGCAGGCACTCCCCTCTGGGACCATGGGGCCCTCTCTCGGGGAAATGGGTTCCTATTTGTCCTAGGGGGTAGCAAGGAGGAAGAGGGGACAGGGAAATGTGGGACTCTGCTCTCTTGACAGAAGGCCTGGCTGGGCAGGGCTTTTGGCCAAAGGTGCAAGAGGATCATCTCAGAGCTGAGAGGTATCATCAAAAGCATCTCCTCATTTATTTTTTGCTGGCTTTTCCAGCACCATCATTTACGGAGTCCCCCTAGCTTTTCTCACAGCTGCTTGAAACTCATGGAACAATATCTCCATGAGGGGACTAGGATGACTGTGTCCATCCGCCACTAGGCCTCTGTCCCAGGCATCAGGTCTTCTAGAGCTAGCGTCGTGGAGTTCTGTCCTGTCCCCAGGAGAACTGGTAACTAGGTAGAAGTCCAGGACTCAGGCTGCTACTGCTGTTCTGACCCGTGGCCCTGGGAAGGCCTCACTGAGTGGTTCCTGCCCACAGGATCCGTCACAGACACACAGCCCTACTGCTAGGAGCCCCACCTTGCGAAGGCACCTGGGAAGTACTTACAAGTGTAAGTCACCACACCAAATCATCAGCCACTGTGGAATGTGAGAGTTCCCTACTCCACCACCCAGAAAATGCTAATACCTCTGACCCACATGTGATATAATACAGTTGACCCTTGAACAGCATGGGTTTGAACTGCACGGGTACATTTGTACGTGCACTTGTACGTGAATTCCTTTATAGTATTTGTGAAACCCGAGTCTATGGAGGGCCAATTTTTCGTATCCATGAGTTCTGCAGGGCCAACTTTGAGACTCACATGGGTTCAGATTTTGGTATTCAGAGGGCTGGGGTCGTCCTGGAATCAGCCCCCTGTGGATACCGAGGGACAACTGTCTTTTGCTCTCCATTGTCACCTCGGTCCATTGATGCTGTGGACAAGCCCCTATCCAAAGTTATAAAGTGGCATTGATTTCAGTGTCACCTGCCCTCCGAATTAGCCCCTCATCCTTAGTCTGATTTCTCCAGGCCCTCTTGTTTCCATCTGTCTCTCCATATGGGGCCACCCTGGGCCAGTCGCTACTGGACATTGACCTCAGCATTTATATTCCAGATTTTTCTCCAATCCTGTAAGGCCAGGCTCACTCTACTGCCTCAAGGCGACAGCTAGGTAAAGTGACTAAGTCATTTCTGCTCATCCGGTAGCAGGAGAGGGTTTGTGGAGACAGTTCCAACCTCCCTCCCAGATAATGCCTCCCTTGGTCCCCGCTCCCTAAAGCAGGCTGAAGCAGGCTGGTTGAGCTGCTGCTGGGGTGTCCCCCTTGTGTAGACAGCTGTCGCCTCAGCCTTCCTGTGACGGATCCTCCCCACTCTCCACACAGGGTCCCTCCCCTATCTGCACTCTCTGACCTGTGTGAGGCAGGGGCGGGGCTGGGAGGGCCAGTAGGCCCGAAGGGGAAACTGCTGAAACCCCTGGGACAGGAAGTGGCAGAGAGGGGCTGTTTCCGCTGGCAGAGCAGGGGTGTGGTGAGAGCTGGCCCTATCTCCTGCTCTACCGCCTGTCTGCTGTGGGCCCTGGAAGGTTGAGGAGAGGTGACAGTCCTTTCCCTGTCCCCACCAAGAAAAGTGAAGGCTTTTAGCCCACCCGACTGGAGGGAAGACTCTTTCAGGGGAGGCCATCTTCATTTTGCAGGGAGAGTATTTCAGAGAGAAGGGCAGACAGGTCAGCAGAAGGGAATGGTGGGGCGGGGCAGGTGAGTGTGGAGAGGGGACCCACTGGGACAGTGGAAAACCACAGCTGGGCCAGGGACCCTCTTGTAAGCTTTTGTTCTAAGAGTAAGTGATCAGGACCGTGCCTGCTAAAAACAGGGAGAGCTAGACATGCAACACATCACTGACAAAATCCTAGGGCTAGATGGGGCCTTAGACCACCCGGTCCAACCACCGTATTGTACAGATGAGGAAATTGAGGCAAACAAAGCAGAAGTGATTTGCTCAAGGTCACATCATGGGAAGAACCAGGGCCAGAACTCAAGTCTCCTAACTCTAGTCCAGGACTTTTTTTTTTTTTTCTCTTTTTGAGTAGGAGTCTCACTCTGTCGCAGGCTGGAGTACAGTGGCACACTCACAGCTACCACAACCTTGACATTATGGGCTCAGGCAATCCTTCCACCTCAGTCTCCCAAGTAGCTGGGACTACAGGCATACGTTACCATGCCTGGCTAATTTTTTTTTTTTTTTTTTTTTTTGAGTTGGAGTCTCACTCTGTCGCCCAGACTGGAGTGCAGTGGCCAATCCCGGCCACCGCAGCCTCGGCCTGCTGGGCTCCGGTGATCCTTCTGCCTCAGCCTTCCGAGTAGCCGGAATTACAGGCATGCGCCACCACTCCCGGCTGATTTTCTGATTTATTGTAGAGATGAGGTCTCGCTGCCCAGGCAGGTCTCGAACCCGCGGGCTCAGGCAATTCACTCACCTCAGCCTCCCAAAGGCGCGGGATTACAGGCTGAGCCACCGAGCCCGGCTAAATTTTTTGATTTAGTATAGAGATAAGACCTCACCAAGTTGCCCAGGCTGGTCTTAGACCCCTGGACTCAGGCAATCCTCTTCCCTCCACCTCCCAAAGTGCCAGGATTACAGGCGTGAGCCACCACGCCCTGCCAGGACTTTTTTTCTCATGAAAATCTGCTGAGATGTACTTGGCGTCCCACACCTCCCTCCAGGCACCTCCATCCCAAGTGCTCTTTGACATTCTGCTCAGAAGTGAATTTGATGAATTTATTCACACTGAAAGGGAGTGAAGTCTTTTGTCCAGGAGTCAGCAAAACTTTCTTGTAGAAGACCAGACGATAGTAAATATTTTTGGCTTTGTAGCCCATGCAAACTCTGTCACAACTGCTTAACTTATAAAGTAAAAGCAGCCATAGACAATACGTAAACAGCCGGGTGTGTTGGCTCACGCCTGTAATCCCAGCACATTGGGAGGCCAAGGCAAGAGGATTGCTTGAGCCCACGAGTTCAAGACCAGTCTGGGCAACATAGCAAGACCTCGTCTCTACAAAAATAAAAATAAAAAATTAGCCAGATCTGGTGCATGCCTGTAGTCCCAGCTATTCAGGAGGCTGAGGTGGGAGGTTCACCTGAGCCTAGGAGGTTGGAGCTGTGGTGAGCCATGATCATGCCACTGCACTCCAGCCTGGGTGACAAAGTAAGACCCCTGACAAAAAAAAAAAAAGAGACAATAGATAAACAAATGAGCATAGGCGTGTTCCAATATTCTGATTTTTCCCCCAATCATTTTACAATATAAAAACAATTCTTAGCCGGGCTCGGTGGCTCAGCCTGTAATCCCGCGCTTTGGGAGGCTGAGGTGAG
>NW_007248496.1:888811-906871 GCF_000164805.1 Carlito syrichta
CGCCTGGGCAACTTGGCGAGACCTCATCTCTACAATAAATCAAAATTTAGCTGGGCATGGTAGCGCGTGCCTGTAGTTCCAGGTACTTGGAAGGCTGAGGTGGAAAGATCACCGGAGCCCAGCAGGTCGAGGTTGCGGTGGCCGGGAGCGGCCACTGCACTCCAGTCTAGGTGACAGAGTGAGACTCCAACTCAAAAAAAAAAACAAAACCATTCTTAGCTCAGAAGCTGTATACAATCAGTTGGTGGGCCGGATTGGGGACTAGGAAGTCAAGCTAAGGTGTCATGAGGAGAAGAAAATATACCCGGTGGCAGGGAGGAATCAGGCAAGGCTTCGAAAACATCACACTTGGCCAGGCACAGTGGTTCACGCCTATAATCCCAGCACTTTGGGAAGCCAAGGTGAGAGGATTGCCTGAGCCCATGAGTTGGACCCTGGGCAACTTGGCGAAACCTCATCTCTATGATAAATCAAAAAATTAGCTGGGTGTAGTGCTGCATGCCTGTAGTTCCAGCTACTCGGAAGGCTGAGGTGGAAGGATTGCCTGAGCCCAGCAGGTTGAGGTGCGGTGACTGTGAACATGCCACTGCACTCAAGCCTGGGCAACAGAGTGAGACTCCAACTCAAAAAAAAAAGAAAGAAAGAAAGAAGGAAGGAAAGAAAACGCCATGCTCCAGATCTTGAAGGACATGTGCGCATTGGACCCGCAGAAACTAAGCAAGGGCATATCAGGCCTAGGGGACAGTGAACAAAGACACAGAGGTGGGGAAGTCACTGTGAAAGTTAGATGTGTTCTGCATATGTGTGGCCCTATTGTTACTTGCCAGCCCTGGATTTTGGGCTGCTGTGTTCTTGCCAGAGGAAAGGGCTGACTTTGTTGAGAGACAATAAGGAGGGGAGGAAGAAGGGTCACCTGGGAGTCGGGAGTAGCTGTGTGACCTTGAGCAGGTCACTTCCCCTCTGTGGAGACTTGGCATTTTTTTTTTTTCTTCAGAGTCAAGGTCTCACTCTGTTGCCCAGGCTGGAGCGCAGTGGCACTATCATGGCTCACCACAGTCTCCACCTCCTGGGCTTAGAGGATCCTTCAGCCTCAGCCTCCTCGGTCCCTAGCTGGGACTACAGAGGCATGCTACCATGCCCGGCTTTTTTTTTTTTTTTTTAATTTTTTGTAGAAACGAGGTCTTGCTATGCTGCCCAGGCTGATCTCAAACTCCTGGGTTCAAGGAATCCTCCCACCTTGGCCTCTCAAAATGCTCAAATTATAGGCGTGCACCATTGCATTTAGCTGGGACTTGGTATCTGAAGTTGGATAATAAGAGTGACAGATGCAGTGATCTTTCAGGTTCCTTTTAACTTTGATATCCTGGGACTCTGACTCAATGAGAGGTTTCTTCTTTTATTTTTTTTATTTTTTGAGTCGGGGTGTCTCACCCTGCCATCCAGGCTGGAGTGCAGTGGCACAATCACGGCTCACTACAGCCTCCACCGCCCGGGCTCAGGTAATCCTTCTGCCTCAGCTTCCCGAGTACCTGGGACTGCAGTCATGAGTCACTATACCCAGCTTAATTTTTAAAAATCTTTTTTGTAGAGACGGTTCTCGCTATGTTGCCTAGGCTGGTCTCGAACTCCTGGGCTCAAGTAACCCTCCCGCCTGGCCTCCCAAAGTGCTGGGATTACAGGCATGAGCCATTGCGCCTAGTGAGGAGGTGTTTCAATAATGCCCGTGAGAGAGAAGGAAGGAACCCCAGGGGCTCTCAATGACCTTGAGAGCTGAAGCCCCCCCTCCCCGACGGGCTGTCTCTCCATCTCATCCTTTCTGGAACCCTCCCTTCCGCGTAGAGGATTCCAGGGACCTGGCCTTGTGCCTGGAGTACTGCTCTTTGCTATTGCTGGCCTGGGAAGTGGTCAGTGGGGGCATTTGGGAGGGCCACCCAGTACCAGGCAGGCAGCAACCTCACCACTGCCCCTGCCACCCAGGGGAGTCCCAGGTCTGGGCAAAAAACCTCCACGTTAGTTTCTAGGACACACACTGACAAGGGCCTTGACAAAGAACACTGTCCCTTCAATAAAAGTTATCTGACTTAATATCCTGTTGGTGCCGTGTCACAGATTAACCCCAGCTTCTAGAAAACCCACTAATGAATTTAATTAGTCTCTGATCAGTGTTTCTTTTCCTTCCCTCCCTCTCTCCCCCAACAACAGAAGCAAGTAGGTCTTTCTGGGGGCTGGAGGGAAGCACGTGTACCTCTCTGCCCACAGCATCATGTTGTGCCGACCGCTCCAGGCCAAGCCAGTGCGTTCTGCCACTGAACGCCTGACTAGGCCCCTGTTGCCCCGAAGCCCCAGACAAGACGGAGGCTTAGCAAAATGACTGTCTGGGTCTTCTTTTTCCTCCCATTAATCCCGGGTTTTTTTGAGATAATCCCACCTTCAAAATGTCCAAGCTGAACTCATTATCCTGCCATATTTCCTGCCCCAATCACTCCATTTTTTTTTAGTCGAGGTCTCACCCTGTTACCCAGGCTGGAGTGTAATGGAATGTTCATGACTCACAGCAGCCTCGACCTCCTGGGCTCAGGTGATCCTCCCTCCTCAGCCTCCCAAGTAGCTGGGACTACAGGCATGCGCCACCACACCTGGCTTTTTTTTTTTTTTTTTTTTTTTAGTAAAGACGAAGTCTCGCTATATTCCCTGGGCTGCTCTTGAACTCCTAGGCTCAAGCGATCCTCTCCCACCTTGGCCTCCCAAAGTGCTGGGATTACAAGTGTGAACCACTGCACCTGGCCCTCTCCATTTAAAAAAAAAAAAAATCAGGCAGCTCCTGGACCCAAATAGGCTCAAAGAGATTCCTCTTTTTTTTTTTTTTAATCAGAGTCTCACTGTCACCCAGGCTGGAGTGCAGTGGCACACTGACGGCCATTGCAGCCTTGACCTGCTGGGCTCAGGTGATCTTTCTGCCTCAGCCTTTCAAGTAACTGGAACCACAGGGGTGCCACCATGCCCAGCTAATTTTGCCTGATTTATTGTAGAGACAAGGTCTCGCCAAATTGCCCAGGTTGGTCTTGAATCCCTGAGCTCACTCAATCCTCTTGCTTCTGCCTCCCAAAGTGCTGGAATTGCAGGCATGAGCCACTGCGCCTGGCCTATATAATTTTTTTTTAAACATTCTTACAGCAAGAACGGGCTCCACATCTTGGGGTCTCTACAGCTACTGTATTACCCTGTTGGCTGTCCATTTTTTCCCTCTGGGGTAGCTCTGGGGTTCACCTCCTGGCTTCCACCTGCCCTACCTGGTCTCCTTCCCTCTCCACTCATGAACCGTCTTTCTTTTCTTTGCTTCCTTTTTTTTTTTTTTTTTTTTTTGAGTTGGAGTCTCACTCTGTTGCCCAGGCTGTAGTGCAGTGGCACACTCACGGCCACCCCAGCATCGACCTGCTGGACTCCAGTGATTCTTTCACCTCAGCCTTCCAAGCAGCCGGAACTACAGGCGTGCACTACCAAACCCGGCAAATTTTTTTATTTATCGTACAGACGAGGCCTCGCATATTTGCCAGGGCTGGTCTCGAACCCACAGGCTCAGACAATCCACTCACCTTGGCCTCCCAAAGTGCTGGGATTACAGGCTGAGCCACCGAGCCCAGCCTATGAACCCACTTTCATATCCAAACCCAGCTGCCCCTCCTAAAGAATTGCTGTGTTGTAAACCTCCCCCCCCAGTATCTATAGTGACTCCGACTCCCAGTTGCTTTGTTGCTTTCCATATGTATTTCACATTCCACAGTCTGATGGGTCTAGGTCCGGTTCACTTAGCCAGCTCCCCAAGCAATCCTTCCCTCTCCCCGTAGTCAAACTGGTTTCCTCTCTCTGCCATAAAATTGACAGCTGTTGGTTTTGTCCCCTCAGCCGTCTTTCATCCTTCTATCTCCATTTCCCTTTCTTCCTCTCCATCTAGGTAAAGACTGGCTGAGGACTTAATGAGCCACCAGGGTCCCAAAGTCACAAATACGACCAGAAAATCAAAAAACACATTTGGGGTATAACAGAGCTTTCGCCTACATGAACTCATTGACCTTTTGCAACAACCCCTTGAACTTGGTAGGAGATCTCTCAGTTTTTTGTTTTGTTTTGTTTTGTTTTGTTTTGTTTTTGAGTTGGAGTCTCACTCTGCCCCCCAGACTGGAGTGCAGTGGCCGCTCCCGGCCACCGCAGCCTCGACCTGCTGGGCTCCAGCGATCCTTCCGCCCCAGCCTTCCGAGTAGCTGGAATTACAGGCATGCGCTACCATGCCCAGCTGATTTTTTGATTTATTGTAGAGATGAGGTCTCGCTGCCCAGGCGGGTCTCGAACCCGCGGGCTCAGGCAATCCACTCATCTCAGCCTCCCAAAGGTGCGGGATTACAAGCTGAGCCACTGAGCCCAGCTTGTTTTGTTTTGTTTTGTTTTTTGAGTTGGAGTCTTACTCTATCACCCAGGCTGGAGTGCAGTGGCACGTTCATGGCCACTGCAGCCTCAACCTGCTGGGCTTGGTTGATCCTTTTGCCTCAGCCTTCCAAAAGTAGCTGGAACCACAGGCGTGTGCCACCACGCCAGTCTAATTTTTTAATTTGTTGTAAGAGACAGGCCTCACCGAGTTGTCCAGGCTAGTCTTGAACCCCTGGGCCCAGGCAGTCCTCTGGCCTCCGCCTCCCAATGTGTTGGGATTACAGGCATGAGCCACCATGACCAGCTGAGATCCCTGTTTTACAGAAAAGCAAAGTGACCTGCCTCAACCCCAAGGCAGAGCTGAGGCATCTAGCTGGCAGGTTCATGCTCCTGGGGTCTGCAGGGGTTTCTGGGGACTATCCTAGGCTGTAGCCTGTTATGCCAGGGTTTCAAGGCTGCCCCAGACTTGGCTTTGTTCCTTTTATTGCAGTGACTCCTGTCCTTGGCTTAGTGCCACTCTGCCTCTTCCTCATCCTTAGGAACTAGATAAGGACGTGGTGGCCGCAGGCACCTCCAGGGGGCGCTCTTTTGGCTTTCTGGGGTGGCTGAGGAACTAGGTTCCCTTTGTCAGTAACCCTTCCCCCTCTTCTTCCTCCCCTTCTGGGGCTTCTGTAGTCTCTTGTTGCCACATAACCACAGCCCAAAGGGCTGGGGCGGGGTGAGGACAGGGGACTGGGAGTGCTGCACCGGCCACAGCGTCCTGCTCCTCCCCGCAGGGCCCTTAACCCAGCAAGGAGTCAGCCCCTTCCCAGCCAACAGCTGGAACCCTCCCCCCGCTGAATGTTCTGGAGCCAATGGAGGACCTCAGTCTGGAGTTTAATGGGGTTCCATCCCCCTTTGCTCTCTGGGAGGTCACCTAAAACTCGTGTGGATGAGTGCTTTTTAATTTTCCGAGGGCTTTCCCATCGCCATCTTCATTCACCCGAGGTTCATCCATGCTAAGCACGGATTACCCGCAGCCCTCACCCACTTGAAGGATGACAGAAACCACAGCCCAGAAAGATGGCCGACTTTTCCATAGTCACACATCTTGTTGGGGTGCGGCCAGCAGAATGCTTCCCTCGTCCTTTCCCAACCTGGACGATGTCCACAGTGTATACTGTGGGCGGGCTGTGGGTGCCCCTGGAGAAAGAGGAGAGAGCATCTCTGCTTGGGCTTGCCATCTCCTACAGGCCTAACACCCCTGCTCTGGGAAGGTGGAGGAGGGAGGACTGCTCAGGAAGGGTGAGGAGGCAGCTAGGGAGGAGCTCTGGGCCCACCTCACCAACCGAGTTGGGACAAGCCCTACGCTGGAACCAGGCAGTGACAGGGGCAAGGAAGGAAACTGGGTTTCTTGTAAATAAGCACAGAGAAACCCCAACCAACAGAGCTTGCAAAATTTTTATTTTTTTTTCTTCCCTCTTCCTGATTTCATCTCAAATGGAAGGGGTGGTAGAAAGGGATAGAAAAGAAGCAGCTGACAAAATAGCTGTGGCTGGGGCCCCCTCACTGGGCACTTGCTTAAGGAGGAGGGTTAGCTCACTGCTGATTGAAGTTTAAATCCTGTGGATGGGGTAATTCTGTTCTGTCCAGGACTACAGATTGGATCCCCGACTCTGGCCTTCTGTCTCTCAGATACACACCACAGGTCACATGGTGCAGCAGGCAATTCCCTACTTGATGACTATTAACCGGAGGAGGGGCTGTTTTTAAGTAGAGGGTACAGTTGTTCCTGGGGTAGTTTCCATTTTGTTTGTGGTTGTGGAGGAGGGGTGTTGAGGGAGTGGGAAATGGCATGAAGGAAATTGTCACTTCCTTTCCAGAGAATTCCAGAAAGGTTTCATGGAGGATGAGGTATTTCAGGAGAGCTGGCTCCAAGGGGACGAGGAACTGGAGAAGGGGAATTGTGCTTTGTGGCTCGGCTGACCATCTGGCCTCCATGTTTCCTGGCATGTGTGAAAATGCCACGGGTGTTACCAGCAATTCTGTGAGAACCATTGGCTCATCTGAATGGGTGTAGATTTAAACTCACTCCACAGAGATTGTGGACGTGGCTTTTGCACTGGGGCGGTTTCCTGGAGGGGAGGCCGAGATGGGTGGGTGCTTGACACTGCTTGACATGTTCCAGTGACAGCCGCAGGAGGGGTCTGTACGTCAGAAGAGGGCCCAGTCATGACACAGGAGTGGCCCAAACCACTTCTAGTTTGCTTTGGTTTTGAAATGCAGTCAGAACTACAGAGAGCCAGAGGTGTGCATTTGCAGGCTGGGACATAGATGCCTTCGCCTGCTCGCTCCCTCCTGCGGCACACACACGCACAGCGGTCCAGGGGCCATATACAAAGGCTTCTCTTTCAGCCCAAGTAGGTCGGCTGGCTTGGGAGCCAGAGACCCTGCAGTGTCAGGAGTGAAGGGAGCGGAGTTCTTGCCACCCTGGGAGCAGAGTTTGACTGGAGCCAGCTGTGAGCTGTGCAACGCTGGGACAGGGTGAGGGGATTTCACACCAGTTACTAAGGGTTCCCAGGCACCTCAATTCCCTGAGCCAAGTGTCTGTGTGTGCCCCCTTAATCCCCCACTCACCCATGAGGCAGCGCCCAGGGCTGTAGGCCACTGAAGCTGTGTCCCAGCCCAAGAGCTTGCTGGAGAGGAGAGGCCCTGCTGTGGGCCTCTCTGGCCTCCAGCTGGGCGGGCCTTCTGTGGCGGTGGCTTCTTTGGTTTCAGGTTCCTGGGAGAAGGAGGTTATTTTGAGGGACTTGCAGGGGGGGTTCACTCCTCTGCTGTGGAGAGTGAGTGAACATGCAAATGAACATCTCTCCACCTCTCACTTTCAAATCCTCAAACATATGAAGGGGGATGGGGAACTTTCTGGACTGGAAGTGGGGAGGGGGTTTCTTAGCCTTGGCCAAAAGAGTAGGACAGCTACTTCCTCCCCACACACCCCTTCACCTCAGCTTCAGGCTTGTGGCAAAGGAAGATCACCAGGCTCAGCCTCGGGTGCTGGGTACCTCACAATCCCTCACAATCCCAGGCCAGCCCAGCCTGCACCAGCCAGGTCCCGGATGTAGATACCTCCACATGCATGCACATCAAATAAAGTCATTGAAACTGTCTCTTTCTTGGATTTCAAAACCCTTATGCATTCATGACCAACGGTTCCATCCAATACAGCGCTGTGCCCTGGCTGCCTCCTCTCCTCTGCCAGCTCCCTAACAGATGGACCCTGGGTGGGGAGGGCTCACCCCCAGGACCCATGGGCCACATACCTATTCTGGGGCTTCTCTTCCTGAGAAGCACAACCCCACAGAACCAGCAGAAACCCAGGCCCTGGCCCAGCCACCCCCATCCTCAGTACAGCTTCTTAGAGCTAGCATTAGCTCGGGTTTGTCATTCTCACGAAGGCAGCTCAGGCCGACCTGGAGGAGGAGGAACTGACGACTGAGCTTGCGGCTTTGCTGGCCAGACCAGGATAGCCCTTTGACACACAGAGGCTCTCACAAACGAGTCCCCACACCTGGGACACAGGCACACACCCCACACATGCGTATACCTACAGTGTGCCTGCACACCCACGGCGAACACAGATAGCACATCTGTGAAAATAACAATGCCAAAAACCAGAGGTCTCTTCAGAGAATCTCATATTTCTCTCATTCTCATCTAAGATGGTACGTGATGCCTACCCCACACCCCAGTGTACACATGGATACACATTGCCCAGGAAACACACCCCCCAGATATTGACTGACCGACACCATCCATTCATTCATTCATCCATTGCACAAACGCAAATTGTGTGTCTGCTACACGCCAGGCACAGCGCAAGGTGCTAAAGTTTCATCAATGACCAACAGTCATCCCTGCCCTCACGGAAGCCACTGTCTAATGGGGGAGGTAAGGACGGTGCATAGACGCACCCCAGGTAGAGAGCATTGACGGTGAACTTGCAAGAATGAAATACTGATCCGTGAAGATAAGCCAGAGAGATGAGCAAACCTGGAGGGAGGGCCATCGTGAATGACCTTGGGGGAGGGGCAGACACAGGAGTTTCGTGTTTAGACAAAGTGGGATTAGGTGAAAGTGATCACCTTTCATTTGATTAGTATGAGAATGTTTCCTGGGGGCAGACAGACAGCCTGGGGAGGGTGGGAGCTGCCGTGGAATGCAGGCCTTGGGGCGCTTAGACCAGGGGGGGGACAGACTTTCCAAGCATAAATGGCCTTGGGAGGCTTCACAGGCCACCAGAGAAAGGGTCACAGGCGGGGTCCTGTGGGGGTGGGATGGCGTGAGAGGGGCAGATCCAGGGTAAGGACTGGTTTGCCCCACGCCTCCTCTCAGTCCTGCTGGGGTGGACCTCAGGCTCAGTCTCTTATTCGCCCAAAGGGAAACTCAGACCTGACAGGTTGGGTTGAGTTGAGTGACTTCTCCAGACTTTTTGTCCGGGTGGGTGGAAAGGTGTGAGGGTGAGCGTGGGGGTGGGGAGAGCCAGCCCTGTGGGCTAACGGAAAGGAAGTGGGAGAGGCCTGGGTGTCTCTTGTGGGGGAGAGCGGTCATCAGAGAGGTCACCGTGGTCCCCCTCCCTTTCCTCCCCTTTGCCCCTCTCCGTAGTTCCTCATTTCTTTCCGGGCCAGAAGAAGGTTTTGCCACCCTGGCCCTGCCAAGGGAGTGTCGAGGAGGTGGGGTTAAGTGTGTCGTTCCTACTCTGGTGTGTGGACCCAGTTTTTCAGGCACCCGTGCTTGAGTCAGGCTGTTCCTAGACCCACCCACGTCACATGCACACACTCAAAACAGAACCCCATGGCCAGAGACGTGGCGCCTGGACGTGGAGAAACTCAAGTGATGGAGTGGAGGGGCAGAGTGGGCTGGCAGGAGGGAGGTGGGAGCGGGCTAGGACTGTGGGAGGCAGGCACGGGTGTGACCACGGACAACACGCAGGCAAACCGCCAGGGCACTGACGGTCCTGAGGAATGAAGGCCAGGGAGACAACTGCAGGCCTGGGTGCCATGTGAACACCCATGGTGCAGACCCCAAGCCCAGGAGGCACACAGGGAGGGGTGAGGCGTGTGTGGGCTGCAGCAGACACAGCCACTTTCCTGGAAAAGGGGCCTGAGCTGGCCGGGAGGATGGGGAAGGTTCCGCTCGCCCCTCCCCCAGCCAGGGCTCTCCTCACAAGTTCCCAGGGTGACAGTTCAGTCTTGAAACTGAAAGCAAAGCTGAACCAAGAACACACAAACCCACACACAGCACAGAGGCCATACTCTGGCGGGCGGTGGCGGTGGGGGTGGGGGTGCTCATGAACACAGAGCATGCGGCCTACCTGTCTGTCCTGTCTCCAAGCTCTCTTAGAGGCATGATCCCCTTGGAGGGTCCCATCTCTGAGAGCAGGGTCAGGCCACTGCTGGCCCTGACACAACACAACCCTCACAGCGGGACATTTCCTTTTCTGTAGACACCGTCCCCCAGAGCTAGCTGGCCCCCAGTCTTAGGGTAAAATGTCTTCAGCTAGAGCCAGGCCCTGTACACCCACATGTCCCCACTCACACCCCCTCACACATAGTTCTTTTCCAAAGCAAGGGAGTTATGGGAATTCTTCATGCTGTAGTCCCATCCTCGAGGCCAGGCTGGCACCCTGACTTCCTCTGTGGCTATGCCCTTTAGGGTGGAGAGAGATTCAAGTCTCTCTGTCAGCTCCTCTAGAGAAAGGGGAGGGAAAAGAGGGAGGCTGCCTGTCTTTGGGGGCTAGTGTGAGGTGTAGATGCTGGTGACCCAGCCTGGCACTAAAGCTTAGCCACTTCCTGCTGGAGGCCATTTGGTTGACTGCCTTTTTCCTTCTTTCGTTACCTGCCTCCGTTCTTCTGCCATTGTCCTCCCTTTTGGCCACTCCTCTACTGGCAGTCTGCCTTGGCGTGGCAAGGTTCCTCTGGTTCACCAGCTGTCCTGGCGCCAGAGCTCAAGGAAGGTGACTGACTCAGTGTCCCATCTCCCTCTTCTCCCTAGGTCTCTCCTGTGGTTGGCCCAACCCAGCATGCGGCCTTGAGCCTGGCTTAGGCCACCGCCTACTCCAGCCCTCTACACCCCCTATTCTACTGCGGCTCAGGGGTTAGGCTCTAGGCTCCAAGGTACCTGAGTAGCATCTCATCGCCAAGAAAGTCCCACAGCTCCAGAGGGCCCTGCGAATCCCTCTGTCAGCTCTCTGAGAAGACAGCATGGCTATTACCCTGCAGCCTAGTGACCTGATCTTTGAGTTTGCAAGCAACGGGATGGATGACATCCACCAGGTATGACCCCAGAGAACAAAGCAGTCAGCCAGTGCAGATTATCAGATACACATAGGCAGACAGCCAGTGAGCCAGCCGGTCGAATGGCTAGCTAGTCAGCAAATAACGATCAAGCGCCTACTATGCTCAGGGCACCAGGCCTACTTGCCAGCCAGCTTGTGTCACTCACACAATTGGTCAACAGTCATTGGGCGGTCATCTAGGGAGTCGGTTGCCCACGCACAATCACCAAGCCAGCCAAGCAGCTGCTAAGTAAGTCAGCCAAGCTATCGGTCAGTCAGCAACACGGGCCGAATGCACAAGGTGGATCCTGACCACCATATGCATTTTCAGCCACTTCCCTTCCCCCAAGGTGTCGTAGTGAGGAAGCTGCAGGGACAACCACATAGCAAGAGTGAGCACTGCCAGCTGGAACTGTAGAGTGGAGTCCCAGCCCTGGCATTTTCAGACTCATCTCTCCAGCCCGCTTGATGGGCCCTTCCATAATCATTTTTTTGCCTCAACCTGAGGATTCAGGACAGACTGGAAATGGGGTATTTTGTGGGAGGAGGTTGGAAAATAGGACAGGATTCTGGTGCTCACTCAGGTCACCACTCCTCCATACTTTTCCTGTGCTGGCACATTTTCCATGCACTTAGACGCGCTCATTGAATGGTGTCTGGCATACTCACAGCTACCCTTCGTTCTCCTCCTTCCACAAAATGGAGAAAGAAGAGGTAGCCAGGTACGGTAGAAGGAATGGAAGGTTAGGAGTCAGGAGCCACAATGTCACCTGGGCAAGTCCTGTCCCCTACCTTAGCTGACTGCCGTCTCCCCATCTTCACCAAGAGGAGATATGACTGGATTACGTCCAAGGGTATCCCGGCTTAATTTGGATGTTGTCGATCCTAAATCCTTGAGGATGGAACGCTGTCCAATCTCTACCGGACTGCCAAAGACTGCTCCCTAGTGGCCTGTGAGCGCATCGAACTTTCTGTCCTGCTTGTTCTTCCCTAAAGTTGGTAACTGCTGAACTCCTCTGGCGTGCCTAGCTTCATGGAAGGCATCAGGCGAGGAGAAGGGAAGACAAATCTAATCTCGCCTGGGTTCTCAGTGCTACTTGCCATTTTTAACCTGTTTCTAGTCCACTCAGCAACTGTTTCTGTTCTTCACAGAAGCTGTTCTTGCCACCCAGCCTATCCCTCCACCCTCAGCCGACAGGCTCTCCTCCGGTCTGTAGAGAAGCTCAAAGCCAGGGACGCCCTAAGTTTCCCTCCCTTCTCCCTTTTTATCTGTCATATCTCCTTTTCTTATTTCCTTCCCACTGGCCTGGGAGGAGGAAGTGTCCCTCTTCCTTCCAAAAGTATCTCCCGACCTCTACTTTGTTCTCTCCTGCTTCCTTCAGGACTTCAAACCATCCATCACTCCTCTCTTGTATCTTTTAGACCTCCCAGATCTTTGTCCTCAACTTTGAGCATCTTCAGGTCTACCCAAACCTAAAAGAAACATTTCCTCACATCTACCCTTCTCTTAGCTCCTTTCTTCCTCCCAGAGTAGTCTCCACCTTCTGTTTTTACTTTGTCACCCCCCTTTCACTTTTTTTTGAGACAGGGTCCTGCTCTGTCACCCAGGCTGGAGTGCAGTGGTGCAGTCATGGCTCACTGTAGCCTCAACTCCTGGACTCAAGCAATCCTCTCACCTCAGCCTTTTGAATAGCTGGGACTTACAGGCGCACCATCACGTCTGGCTAATTTTTTGTAAAGACGGGGTCATGCTAGTTGCCCAGGCTGGTCTCAAACTCTCTGGCCTCAGGTGATCCTCCTGTCTTGGCCTCATAAATTGCTGGGATTACAGGCATGAGTCACTGCACCTGGCCCCTTTCCGTTTTATCTATTTATTTATTTTTTGAGTTGGAGTCTCACTCCGTCACCCAGGCTGGAGTGCACTGGTACACTCATGGCCACCCCAGCGTCGACGTGCTAGGCTCCAGCGATCCTTCCACCTCAGCCTTCCAAGTAGCTGGAACTACAGGCGTGTGCTACCACGCCCAGCTAATTTTTTGATTAACTGTAGAGAGGAAGGCTCACTAAGTTGCTCGGGCTGGTCTCAAACCTGCGGACTCAGGCAATTCACTCACCTCAGCCTTCCAAAGTGCTGGGATTACAAGCTGAGCTACCGAGCCCAGCCCCCTTTCATTCTTTTTAGGAAACAATTTTTACTGTGAAATATACATGAATATGAAAGAGTGCATACATCACATATATATTATTTATATATATACACATACACACACACACACATATATTTATAGACAACTATAAAATGAACACCTGTACCCACCACCAGGTTAGGAAATAAAATATTACCAGTCTCCTAGAAGTCCCTGATACCTAACACTCACTGAAAACTTAGTTTATGCCAGGCCCCGTTCTGAGTGCTTTCTGTGTATTGATCTGTCTAAACAACTCTATGGGATCAATCATATGATCACTCCAATTTTGTAAATGAGGAAACTGATACACAGAAAGGTTAGGTAACTTTCCCAAGGTCACACCACTAGTAAGTAGCAGAGTTTGATTTCAACTTCAGGCAGTCTGACTCTTAATTAGCACGATCCAATAGAATTTTCTGGAATGCTGGAAATGTTCTATATTTGTACTGTCCAGTGTGAGGCCACTAGTCACATGGCTATGGAGCAGTTGAAATGTGGCCAGTGCAACTGAATGTTTAATCTTTCCAGAGTTTTCATATACATTTACATTTATTAATAAATAGCCACTAATGGCTAGTGGCTACCATCTTGGACAGCACAACTCTAGACACTGGGACCTTAATCACTACACTGGACTTCCTGCCTCAGTCCATCTGCTCTGAGATCTGTTGTAACGTGGCCCAGGACCCTAGCACTACCCTGAAACTGCCAAACTCAAAGGCCGTCTTCTTCTTCTTCTTCTTCTTCCTCTTCCTCTTCCTCTTCCTCTTTCTCTTCCTCTTCCTCTTCTTCCTCCTCCTCCTCCTCCTCCTCCTCCTCTTCTTCCTCTTCTTCTTCTTCTTCTTGTCTCACTCTGTCACCCAGGTTAGAGGACAGTAGGGTAATAACTTACCACAACCCCAACTTCCTTGGCTCAGGTCATCCTTCCACCTCAGCCTCCCAAGTAGCTGGGACTACAGGTATGCACCACCACACCAGGCTAAGTGTTTATTTTTTTTGCAGAGATGAGGTCTCACTGTGTTGTCCAGGCTGGCCTTGAACTCCTGGTCTCAAGTGATCCTCCTTCCTTGACCTCCCGAAATGCTGGGATTACAGGTGTGAGCCACTGTGCCTGGCCCCAAAAGCCTTCTATCAATGTTTATTCTTCTGGATCCCTTATGAATATTAGACAGAGGAGATAGTTCTCATCCTTTTTTCATGATAAAAGAATTTTTAACATTCTCATGAAAGAAAATTTGATAAATACAGAAAAGTAGAAAGGAAGAAAAAATCACTCAAAGTCCCACAAACAAAATATAACTATTACTAATATTCTGTTATTTTTATTTTTCTATATAGAGGCTTGCTTGTTTGTTTGTTTGTTTAAAATTGCAGTGGCCAGGCATAGTGGCTTACACCTGTAATCCCAGCAATTTGGGAGGCCAAGGTGGGAGGATCACTTGAACTCAAGTGTTCGAGACTAGCCTGGGCAACACAGCAAGACCCCCCCCCCCCCACCTCTACAACAAAAGAAAAAAAAACTTAGCAGGGCATGGTGGTGTACACCTGTAGTCCCAACTACTCAGGAGGTTGAAGTAGAAGGATCTCTTGAGCCCAGACGTTTAAGGCTACAGTGAGCTATGATCATGCCTCTGTCCTCCAGTGTGGGTGACAGTGAAAACCCATCTCTTAAAGCACACACAGACCAGGCACAGTGGCTCACGCCTGCAATCCCAGCACTTTGGGAGGCAGAGGCAACAGGATTACCCGAGCCCAGGGTTTCGAGACCAGCCTGGGCAACATGGTGAGACCGCGTCTGTAAAAAAAAAAATAAAAAAAATTGGTAGTGTTTGCCTGTGGTTCCAGCTACTTGGAAGGCTGAGGCAGAAAGATCGCCTGAACCCTGCAAGTGGAGGCTGCAGTTGCTATGAGCGTGCCACTGCACTCCAGCCTGGGTGAGGAGTGAAACTCCAACTCAAAATAAAATAAAATAAACACACACACGCACATGAAAACAGTTACAATCACCCTCCTTTCTTATTTCGCTTCACTTAACTTCAGAACACTTACGTTTTCTAGGGGTTGAATTCCCATTCTGATTATCTTATCCACTCCAAGGGTTTGAGGAACAACCAGCTCCCTTTGGACTCTTTGACGCTTATTTTTCACTTCCCGATAGGCTTCTCCATTTTAGTGTCCCAAAGGTACCTCAAGCTCACCGTGTCTAGACATTGTGCTCCAAAACCTGCCCTTCCTCCTCCTGGGCCCTCCCCTTAACATGATCTGTATCCCATGACATCCCAATGTCACCATTGAATGAAGCTGGAAATTGAAAACTCTCTCCCTGATCCAGGCGATGACTGGGCCCTGAGCTTTCCACTCCTGCTTTTTACTTTTATTTTTGTAGAGATGGACTCTTGCTATGCTACCCAGGCTGGTCTTGAACTCCTGGGCTCAAGTGATCCTCTTGCCTTGGCCTCCCGAAGTGCTGGGATTACAGGCGTGAGCCACCGCACCTGGCCCTCTACTTCTATAATGTCTCTATTCTGTGTTCTTTCCCACTGTCATTGTCATGGACTGAGCCCCAAGATGTCTGCGCCCCTAACTCTGGCTATAGATTGAGCCCCTCACTCTTGCAATCAACTGATCCTTTCCCACGGGTCTCAGAATGAGCCTAACCATTCTCGTAGACTGAGCCCTAACCCCAGCTATGGAATAACCCATAATGACAACCAATTAAAAATGTCTGCCTTTGATTGAGAGCAAGTAGTGAAGAGCTAACCCTTCTCTGTTAACCAAGAACCCACTCAAAGTGTCACCTAGTGAGGCTGGACCCAGAGTAATGCTATCCTATATGGAGGACAGCCCCTGAGGGCCCCAAGAGTTAGGAATTGCATGAAAGACCAGATTCTGATAGGAAGGGCTTCCTGGAAGAGATTAGTGTAGATCGGGTGTGGTGGCTTGGGAGGTGGAAGTGAGAAAATTCCCTGAGTTCAGGGGTTCGAGACCAACCTGAGTAACTTGGTGAGATCTCATCTCTACAATAAATCAGAAAATTAGGTGAGCGTGGTGGCGCACACCTGTGGTTCCAGCTACTTGGAAGGCTGAGGCAGTAGGTTCGCCTGAGCCCAGCAGGTCGAGGTTGCAGTGGCCGTGAGCGTGACACTGCACTCCAGCCTGGGTGACAGAGTGAGACTCTGATTCAAAACAAACAAACAGAAAAACAGATAAGTGGGTCTTGAACCAGATCCCTATTCTCTCCATAGCTGGAAGACCCCTCAGTGTTCCCAGCTGTGATCGTGGAACAGGTACCCTACCCCGAGTTACTGCACCTGTACTCAGGACTGGAGCTGGACGACGTTCACAACGGCATCATCACAGACCGGACCCTGTGCATGACGCAGGATCAGATCCTGGAAGGCAGTTTTTTGCTGGCAGGTCTGTTCCCTTCCTGGGTAGGGAAGGTGTGGTGGAGGAGGTGCTGTCTTCAGGGACAGCAACCCTCAGTGGCTTCTAGTAACCCCAGGCAGGATGGAGGAGGCCCCCAACTAAAGGTAGTGCCCCTCACAGAGGAGAGAACCATCTTAATGGATTCATGAGCTTTCAAGAGGGGGTGGGGCAAAGAGGAATGGAGACCAGCTAAGGGGGTGGAGCAAGAGGGCGGGAGGGCAACAGGCACTTGGCAGATGTCTTCTAGACCCTCTCGCCAAGGTTCCCAGGGCTCTCTGATCATCACTCTGTTACTTAGCACCATCCTCCAGGCTGGCCCTGACTAGAGCTGTCCCCATACCCTGTGCCCTGAGAGAACTTTTCTTCTCTCCCTCCTGTGGAACCGGAACCAGATGACAATGAGGCCACCTCACACACAGTGTCAACCACTGAAGTCTTGCTCAATGTGGAGTCTCCCAATGACATCCTGGATGAAAAGCAGATCTGTAAGTTTGAACCCTGATGTCTTAAGGAAACAACAAAATGCCATGTTAAGATATCATGACACATTCGTGCATTGGAATCTCAGGCACGTGCACATGCAGGCGTACCCTTGCCTACTGGTTTACATGTGACTTTTATCTTTTTGTGACTGGCTTAGTTCATCGTGTCCTCAAAGTCCGTCCATGTTGTAGTCTATGACCGAATTTCTTTCCTTTCTAAGGCAGAATAATATTGGCCAGGATGACCGTTTCATGCCTCTGCTCTTTTGCATGACTTCCAGAAAGATTAAGAAGTTCAGGGTGTGATTTATCTAGAAGTGCACCAGGCTTGGAACATCTCCATTCCTTCTTTGTTCTTGGAGGCCAGCCTCATCCCTGCTGACCTTACCTGGCCCCTAACTTCCGGGAAGGTGCTTAAGGCAGGGTCCTCCCAGTGCTCCTCAGGTAGATGCCCTAACACCGCAGGAGGATCCTTGCTGACTCACACTAATACTCATCCAGGATTCAACAAATGTTTACTGAGTGCCTATATGTACCAGGCACCGACTTGCTGTGTGACCTTGGGCACAAGACTTGCCATCTCTGGGTCTGTCTCAGTTTCCTCATCAGGAAAGCAGAGGAATTGGGCTAAGTGATTTCGAAGTCCCCTTTAAGTTGTAAAATGAACAAGTAACTAAATCAAGGTGGCCCTTTATCCCGGATGCCACCTGGAACTTCCCCACCACCAGCAATGGGCAGCCATGATTGGGGCCAGCTCGTGCCCACAGCTCCGCAGATGTTTCCTCCCCTCATGGTGTGAGACCCACGAGGGGTTTTCAGGTGTATCCTGTGTCTGGGGCCTTGGGGAAGAGCCCCACACCCTCCCCAAGAACCCACCATTCTCTCTAGAGCTGGGAGCCCCGCTCTGGCCCTGCACCGGGCCACGCCCACCTCAGGCCTTTCTTCTTGCAGTCAGTACCTCCGAAATGCTTCCAGACTCAGACCCTGCTTCAGCCGCCACTCTGCCCAACTACCTGTTTCCTGCCTCTGAGCCTGATGCCCTGAACAGGGCGGGTGACACTAGTGACCAGGAGGGGCATTCTCTGGAGGAGAAGGTCCCCAGAGAGGAAAGTGCCAAGAAGACTGGGAAATCAAAGAAGAGAAGTAAGGGAGGGGAGAGTGAGTGTGTGTGTGTCTCCCAGGGACCGGGTGGTGTGGGGGGGGGGGGGTCAGGGAGACCGGGAGG
>NW_007248496.1:906891-920979 GCF_000164805.1 Carlito syrichta
GGGGGGCCGGGGGGGGGGGGGGGGGGGGGTGTCAGGGAGACCGTGAGGGCTGAATGGCCCGAGGCTCATGGACTCATTAAGAGGTCAGATATCCAGTGTGGCAAGGATGGACCAAAAGGCCTTCCTTCTGTAAAACCTGGCCTCTTTGGTTGGCCTACCCAACATTTCCCATGTTGCTTCTATCTGGCCAGCATATACGTAAACTTAGAAATGCTGACCATCATGATGGGTTGAATCCTAGGCTGGGAGTTTGGACACCAGGCTTGGCCCTTGGCCAGTCCCTGGACCTCTGAGGCCTCTGTCTATAAAAGGAGAGTAATGCCAAGTGCTTATCTCCCTCCTGCAGAGCTTATGAAGCCAAGGCCCTATATGAGAGAGGACTTTGGGCTTTCCCAAGCCCTGGTGTTATTGATTTACTCAGGCGATGGCTGGTTGATACCGCTTGTCAGCATGGCAAACAAAACCTCGGCTTCACACTTACCTGCGCGACAATGTGCCTTTCGGCTGCCTTTCTGTTTCCAAAGTTAGGCTAGGCAGACTATTCTCATAGAGGTGACACATTTGCAAGCCCCCCCCCACATTGTAGCCATAGCCATGTTCCAGTGCTACCTTCCTTGTGGGCCTGAAAATGGGGGTGCAGATGTTGAGGGCTGCGGCTGCAGAGAGTGACCCAGGACCTCCAGCCCTGGTGACCTGGCTCCTCCTTGTTGGCCTTGTCACACACAACTTGGTCAGCTACTGGCCCCTCCTTCTCAGGGAGCCAGCCCTCATCCTTCTCCCCTACCTTCCCCGCACAGTCCGGAAGGCCAAGGGCAACCGAAGTACCTCACCTGTCACTGACCCCAGCATCCCCATACGGAAGAAATCGAAGGATGGCAAAGGTATGGCTGGAAGTCAGGTGAGGTGGGAAGGGAGGCCCTTCCCTGCCGCCAGGGTGCTCGGGCTGCCCCTCACTCCCCACCCCTCTGTAGGCAGCACCATCTATCTGTGGGAGTTCCTCCTGGCGCTTCTGCAAGACAGAAACACCTGTCCCAAGTACATCAAGTGGACCCAGCGAGAGAAAGGCATCTTCAAGCTGGTGGACTCCAAAGCTGTGTCCAAGCTGTGGGGGAAGCAGAAAAACAAGCCTGACATGAACTATGAGACAATGGGGCGGGCACTGAGGTAGGAGTTTCTGGGACCCAGAATTCCTGACCTGGGACAGTCACCACGCCCTTCCTTAGGTCCAGGGAGTCTCTCCTGTTTTAATGGAGAGATGATTAAACCTTTAAGTAAATAGGTCTTGTAACCTTCCCATTGGCTTGCCCATTCCACAGGCTCCCTCTGGGAGGAAAGTTTCTCTTCCTCTTGCACCTCTAATTTCGTCTTTTTATTTATTTCCTTTTGTTTATTTTATTTTATTTTTTTTAGTCAGAAACTCACACTGTCACCTAGACTGGAGGACAGTGGCATAATCACAGCTTAACACAGCCTCAGTCTCTTGGGTTCAAACGATCCTCTCTCCACAGGCTCCCTCTGGGAGGAAAGTTTCTCTTCCTCTTGCACCTCTAATTTTGCCTTTTATTTTATTTTATTTTTTTTAGTCAGGAACTCGCTCTGTCACCTAGACTGGAGGACAGTGGCATAATCACAGCTTAACACAGCCTCAGTCTCTTGGGTTCAAACGATCCTCTCTCCTCAGCCTCCCAAGTAGCTCGGACTATAGGCTTGTAACACGACACCCAACTAATTTGTTTTTTAACTTTTTGTAGAGACCAGGTCTCGCTATGTTGCCCAGGCTGGGCTCAAGCAAACCTCCCACCTCGGCCTCCCAAAGTGCTGGGACTATAGGCATAAGCCATCCTGCCTGACCTGACCATGTCTTTTTTTAGTGGAAGAGCGGTTTGTCCTCCCCAATGCGTGAGAAGGGCTTTCTTCACTTTCTGCAGGCCAGAGCCCCAGGGAGGTGAGCTTGAGATATCCTAGAGGTGGCCTTTCAGGCTGTTGGAATACTGGCCCCTGCCACCCATCTTCTCACTCTTCGTTCCTTCATTCAGTCACTCCCTGTCCTCTGCCCTAAAGCAGAGTGGGGGGTGGTATTTTATTTATTTATTTATTTATTTATTTATTTATTTATTTATTTTTGAGTTGGAGTCTCACTCTGTCTCCTAGACTGGAGTGCAGTGGCACTCTCCCGGCCATCCCAGCGTCTACCTACTGGGCTCCGGTGATCCTTCCGCCTCAGCCTTCCAAGTAGCCGGAACTACAGGTGTGCACTACCACACCCGGCTAATTTTTGATTGATTGTAGAGACGAGGTCTCGCCAAGTTGCCAGGGTGGGTCTTGAACCCGTGGGCTCAGGCAATCCACTCGCCTCGGCCTCCCAAAGTGCTGGGATTACAGACTGAGCCACTGAACCCAGCCAAGGGGGTGGTATTAAAAAACCCTTTTCAAAGATCCTTTGAGTCCTCAGGGGGAAATCTCAGAAATGTCATAAACGCCTTCCAAGTCCAAGCGTTGGCCATACCCCTTCCCTGGTCCCTGAGCCCCGGGCCAGCTCTGCTATCAGCCTCAGCCTCACCAGCCCAGCCCTGGAGGGCAGTGGGCTGGGGAGATGGGGATGAAAGGCCTCTCCACGTTGTCCCTGGGTGACTCCTCCCCCCTCATCCCCTAGATATTACTACCAAAGAGGCATCCTGGCCAAAGTGGAAGGGCAGAGGCTGGTGTACCAGTTTAAGGAGATGCCCAAGGACCTGGTGGTGATTGAAGATGAAGACGAGAAAAATGAAGCCACAGCAGCCCCGCCTCAGGCCTCCATGGCCTCGACCAGCACCACCAGGCGAGCCAGCTCGAGGGTCTCGTCCAGGGCTGTCCCCCAGGGCAAGGGCGGCTCTTCTTGGGAGAAGCCAAAGGTTCAGCATGTCGGTCTCCAGCCATCTGCAAGTCTGGAATTGGGACTGTCTCTAGACGACGAGACCCCCACTACCTCCACAATGCTTGTCTCTCCACCAGAGAGTCAGGCCAAACTCACCAAAGCTGTGAGGTAAGGGCGCCAAAGTCATTACGAGTCTCCACATGGTACCTCGCGTTGGGGGTCAGTTTTCAACTTCTTGCCAAGCTCTGCCGTGTCTCCTGGCTCATGGGATCCTCACAGAATCCCGAGGAAGCCAGCAAGGCACTTGTTGGTCAAGAGAAGAAAAGTGACTTGCCCCAAATCACACATCAAAGTAATGGCCAGTTGGGGCTATTCCTGTGACACCAGAGGGCTCCCCAAGAGCCACCAGGGCCTCCACATCTGGGCGCATCCCCCTAAGCCTCTTCCACTTCAGAAAACAGGCAACAGAGAATGTTACAGAGACACCTGCTCTGCCTTCCTCATGACCTCTGGGCCCGCCCAGCAACCTCTCACTACATCTCTCTTTAATTTTCCCTTCATGGGAACAAGAAGAAAGTCTCACTACTTCTCATCCCTGCTAAGGGGACTCCATTCTGCTGTGACTTTGTCTGGGTCATGTGCCTGGGCCTTTCGCTACGATGGTATGGGTCTCCGAGATGCCCTTCTGAGGAGGGCAGCCAATAGAGTAGAATGGTGAGAAGCATGAGCTCTGGGGTCACAAGGTCTAGAAGTGAGTGTCTGTTCTAGTGCTTACTAGCTGTGTGGTCTTGGGGCAAGTTACATAACTTCTCTGTGCTTAGTTTCTTCGATCTATAAAATCAGATTTTTCTTACTCAACTTGTGCTGCTTTAAGGATAGAGCAAAATGCCACATGTCAATCACTTCGAATGATCCCTGACCTATACTAAGTACTCAGCAAATGTTAGCTACAACAACAAAGACATAGACAAAACACCTTCATCTCCATTCCTTTATTTTTTTTTTTGGAATCTGGAATCTCACTGTCACCCAGGCTGCAGTGCAGTGGTACAATCACAGCTCACGGCAGCCTTGACCTCCTGGGCTCGGGCAATCCTACTGACTCAGCCTCCCAAGTAGCTGGAACTACAGGCACACGTCACCACACCCGGCAAATTTTTTGTAGAGGTCTCATTGTGTTACCCAAGCAATCCTCCCACCTCGGCCTCCCAAACTGTTGGGATTACAGGCATGAGCCACCGCACCCGGAGAGTTCCTTTCCTCTTGCACCTTCCTCCTTCCTAGCCAGCGGGGGGATACCTAACCAACTCTATTCTCTGTTTCCTCTCAGTGCTTCTTCAGTGCCCAGCAACATCCACCTAGGAATGGCCCCTACAGGCTCGGCCTTGACCCTACAGACCATCCCGCTGACCACAGTGCTGACCAACGGGCCTCCCACTAGTTCTGCTGCTTCCACCCAGCTCGTTCTCCAGAGTGTTCCACCTGCCTCGACCTTCAAGGACACCTTCACTTTGCAGGCCTCCTTCCCCCTGAATACCAGCTTCCAAGACAGCCAGGTGGCAGCCCCAGGGGCTCCGTTGATTCTCAGTGGCCTCCCCCAACTTCTGGCTGGAACCAACCGTCCGACCAACCCAGTGCCACCCTCGGTCACAGGGGCTGGACCGGCAGGGCCCAGCTCTCAGCCCCCTGGGACTGTCATTGCTGCCTTCATCAGGACTTCCGGCACCACAGCAGCCCCTGGGGCCAAGGAGGGGCCGCTCAGGTCCTCCTCTTATGTGCAGGGCATGGTGACTGGGGCCCCCATGGAGGGGCTGCTGGTTCCTGAAGAGACCCTGAGGGAGCTCCTGAGAGATCAGGCTCATCTTCAGCCACTTCCAACCCAGGTGGTTTCAAGGGGTTCCCACAATCCGAGCCTTCTGGGGAACCAGACTTTCTCTCCTCCCGGCCGCCCCACTGTTGGGCTGACCCCAGTGGCTGAACTTGAGCTCTCCTCAGGCTCAGGGTCCCTGCTTATGGCTGAGCCTAGTGTGACCACATCTGGGAGCCTGCTGACCAGATCCCCAACTCCAGCCCCCTTCTCCCCATTCAACCCTACTTCCCTCATTAAGATGGAGCCCCACGACATATAAATGAAAGGGTCAGAAGTGTGACCCGCCAGGAGAAATTGAGCAGCATTTTCATACGGACTGAATTAATAGCGCACCTGCCCCTGCATTTCAGTGGATTGTCAATGCACCCGACCCCAGTACCTCAGCCCTGCCTGGCATCGGACTCCGGCCTTCAGGAGCACTAGGTGATATGCTCTTGGCAGGATAAGGGGCTGATTTGGTGGACAGTGGAGGGAAGACCTCCTGAGCCCGGAGGAGTCTGTGGCCAGGGCTGGTGCAGGGGCTTTGTGAGAAGCGTCCTTCCGCCTGGCTGTATCTGCCGTCTGCGTTCCCTACACAGGGAACTTACTTTCCCATATGTGAATATCTCTGTATGTATCTGTCTGTACTTGTGGGTCTGCATCTTAGTTTCTTTGGGGAGGACAGGGTGGAGCTGTGAGGTCTTGTCTTTAAAAGTATGTGTACATCTCCATGGGTCTGCCCCAGGGATGGGGATTTTGTTTAAGGGAACGCATTCTCTAATTCCCTTTGTATGTGCCAAGATTCAGTTGTTCTGAGACTATGGGATACAGGTTGGATTCCCCCAAATCTGGAGAGATGTCACAGAGCTGAAACAGGTGTAGGGTAGGAGAGTTTGGATGGGCGTGGGTTCTGGAGAAGACACGCACCTAAGGGACAAGAAGGCTGAGCAGGGTAAAACCACGAGGGGAAGGAAGAAAACTCAATCCTGGAAACAGCCCCCACAGGTTGGGCTGAGGTCTTCTTCCTGGAATTTGCTTCATTACTAGACATTTGGCCACCTCAGAGTGCTTTGCTGAAGGATTAATCAGGGGCCAGGGCCCCTCCAGAGTCAGACCCAGCCACAAAGTCCCCATTCAGGGCTGAATTAACTGATGGGGTGTTTGTGTGATACCGGCCCTCTGCCCGACAACAGTCTTTGCTGGCGTCCTGGCCTACCTGCCCTATCCTGGGTCCCCCTTGATAACTTTCACCCATGACATCTTCCAGCAGTCATCGTTGCTGGGGCTGGCCCCGCGGCGACCTAGATTGGGCCCGCCCCCATTCCTGCTCATGGATGTGTAGGCGCCTGCCACGTGGTCTGCACTGCTCAGCCCACCTGCTGCTCACCTCACGATGGCTACAGCAGACCTTCTCCGATGGACCGACACCCCTCACCTCCAACGCTCACAGCTAACCCTGATTCCTCCTTGGCCAAAAAGACACAATCCAGCAGACAGAACTCCCATGGCACTGCTCCTGTCTCTTTACTCCAGCTTCCCTCTTTTCTCTTTCCAAAGAAGGGTCACCCTGTTCTCTCAAAGTCAACCCCTTGGCCAAGGGTCTGGGCCCTCTCCCCGCTCCCTTCTTTGAATTAGCTTGCCTCCCTCCTGCCAAGTTTGGGGGCAAGGTTAAGAGATGTCAGCCTCGGAAACAACTCCATTATCTGGTGATTTTGGTAAATGTGAATCAGTGCCTCGGGACCTTTGCTGTGTCCTCGGGTCAAAACCATCCACTTGACCTAACTACCTCCCCTGGCTGTTTTTTTCTCTTTTTCTGGTGGCCACCAAGCCAATAATCACCCCCTCCAGTTCTCTTCTTCTCCCCCTCCCTGCCCCGCCCTCCAGAGGGAACCATATTTGGTCATGCAGGTGCATTTACTACGTTTCAAGCAGTTGGCATTAAAGTGCCTTTTTCTAATAAAATCAGTTTATTATGACAGTTTCCTGATGGTGGAAAGCAAGCATCTTAAGAAAGGGTCATTGCTTTGCTGTTTTATTTTAATTTGCACAAAGGCACTGCATGGGTTATGGGTGGCCCTGTCCCTGCCTGAATTCTGGCTTCTGCGTTCCCACCCCAGCTCTGTAGATACTCATCCTTAGAAGGTCATCAGTGCCTTCGTGGTGAAGTCAAAGGTCTTCCTCATGGTTATTGGCCCCCGTAAATCCACACTAGCTAGGCTCTCCTGCTTCTCCCATCACTCTGCAGGCTCTGGGTCCTCACCTTTTTTTTTTTTTTCTTTTTTCTTTTGAGACAGGGTCTTGCTCTGTCGCTCAGGCTGGAGTGCAGTGGTGCTCAGATTCCTGGGCTCAAGGGATCCTCCCGCCTCAACCTCCCATGTAGCTGAGACTACAGGTGCACAGAACCATGCCTGGTTAATTATTTTATTTTTTATAGAAATGAAGTCTCTCTTTGTTGCCCAGACTGGTCTCAAGCCTCCTGCCTCGGCCTCCCAAAGTGCTAGAATTATAAACTCACGTGAGCCACCATACCTGGCCCATACTTACCACTTACAATGTGGCTGTTCCTCAAGGTTCTCATCCATTCTGGCTTTTCAGGGATGAATCCTGAATCCAGAGCTCCAGCCTCTACTTTTCTCCTATGGTCCTGGCTCACATTTCAGTGATCTGCTGGATATTTCCACCTCGATTCCTGTCAGCCCCTCAAATATAGCTCCTCTATGAAAACTGGATTTTTTAATTCCACATTCATACACACACACACACACACACACACACACACACACACACACACAAAATCCTTCCCCAAACCGACCAAACCAAAGGTCCTCATGACTTACCTATTTCTGTTTCTGGTGCCACCATTTTCCTGACCTTCTAAGGTGGAAATTTCAGAGCCATCTGTTGGCTGCCTTCACTTTGCCCCACACTCCCTCATCTCCCGAAGTCCAGCGTGTGACTTGCAATGTCTCTGAAATTTGGCCTTTCGTTCACTTCCCAGAGCCTCCAAGAGTTCTCCCCAACACACACCAGCAGTCACTCGTATAACCTGTCTTAACCCCGCCCATTTGCCAGGCACAGATTATTTCTTTCCTCTGCTAAGGAAGTGATTCCTCCTGGCCTACATGTAGGGGTGATAAATACCTAACCCTCAGCCTTTTCCAATTTTTTTTTAGTTGGGGGGTCTCACTCTCATCCAGGTTGGAGTGTGCAGTGGCATGATCATGGTTCACCACAGCCTCGAACTCAGGTGAAACTTCTGCCTCAGCCTCCCGAGTAGCTGGGACTACAGGCACACATCACCACGCCTGGCTAATTCTTTGATTCTCTGTAGAGATGAGGTCTCACTATGCTGCCTAGGCTGGTCTTGAACTCCTGGACTCAAGTGGTCCTCTTGCCTCGACCTCCCAAAGTGTGGGGATTATAGGCGTGAGCCACTGTGCCTGGCCCCCCAATCCTTTCTAATCTTTTTTTTTTTTTTTTAATTGGAGTCTCACTCTGTCGCCCAGACTGGAGTGCAGTGGCCGCTCCCGGCCACCGCAGCCTCGACCTACTGGGCTCTGGCGATCCTTCCACCTCAGCCTTCCGAGTAGCCGGAATTACAGGCATGCGCTACTACGCCCGGCTGATTTTTTGATTTATTGTAGAGATGAGGTCTCCCTGCCCAGGCGGGTCTGGAACCCGCGGGCTCAGGCAATCCACTCACCTCAGCCTCCCAAAGGCGCGGGATTACAGGCTGAGCCACCGAGCCCGGCCTCTTTCTAATCTTAAACCTTTAGATGTTGAATTCAGTCTAAGGGTCCTGGAGGAGGGATGAGGGAGCACTTGGGCTCAGGGCAATAGTTCCAGAAGTATTTTAAGCTGAGCATCGGAGCCCTGCCTTCAGGACAAAGCCCCAGGCCCCAAGCCTTGGCCTGCCATCAAGACCCTTCACCATTGGGTCTAACTGACTTCTCCATCCAATTCACCCTGCTCCCTCTATCATCCTAAGGTACTGCTCTTGTCCAACGGATGGATTTGCTGACTTTTGAATGTGCTTCTGTTCACAAGTCCCCAACTCTGTGCTTTTGTTTTACTTGGTTCTGCTCAGTCAGAATGTTCTTCCTATTCTGCTAGTACCAACAAAAAGTTATGTCCATCCTTCAAGACTCAATTCGTGGAAACTGTCTTCCCAGATCAGCCTATCTTTAAGTGGGTTCTTTATTGTAAACTCCTGCAATTGCCATTCTTCTGGCAACTGATCACGGACAGCCTGTGACATCTCTATTATAATCACAAACTGTCACTGCAACCTTCGATGACGTGTCCTGAAGAGTAGGGGGGGTGACCATTTTACCTGCAGAATAGGGCACAGTACAAAGCAGATAGTGGCATCAAGGAACAGTTACTGATGGAGCAAGTGGGAGAGATAAGGACCAAACTTTGAGGTAAGTGACGTCTGCCTTCCTCTGCACAGGCATTCACCCCAGGTGCCCCATTGCCCAGGGCCTGCCCTTTCTGGCTCAGTGCCCTCATGGTACCCCCACCTCCCACTTTAGCACTTAAGATGTGTTACTACTTTGAATGTCCTCTTGCCCCTAAGGAAATTTCCCTGTTTAGTACCCTTCCTATTCAAAGTGTTAAACTAATTCGATAAACTAACCTGTGCTGAGATAGTTATGAGAGAGGGCTACAAGAGTCAGGTTCATTTTAACCAGGGCCAAGTAGCGACAACATCCCTGCCTTTGTGATGGTTTAGTGGAGTCAGGAGTCAATCAGCTGATGTGTTACTCAGTCCTCTGGGCTCCCGAAGCACTTTGTATATACCTCTTATAGTACCGTAGTGAATTGCGATTCCTTAATCCATGTGTTTCTGTATGCTTCCCCTCTAGTAGACTGTGAGCTCCTCAAGAACAGGGACTGTGTGTTAGTCACTGATAGCCCCAGCGCCTAGCACAGTGCCTGGCACACAGTAGGTGCTCAATAAATGTTTATTGAAAGAATGAGTGAGTCCTGATTCTAATGATGAGGACTTCTGCCCTAGTATAGGACAGACAAGAGAAGATGAAGAGGACATTGCATACCCGGGAGCCACCGCAGCTTTTTGAGCCCTCATAGAACACTGCAGGCAGCTACTTCCTTGGTCCCTGTCTATGGCCATCCCTGGCCCACAGGGTCCACAAGGAGCCCAGGTCTGCTTCCAGCTGTGCCTTGCCACCAGGTGCCACAGGCAACTCCTTTCCTCCCTTTGCTGCAACCTCCTTCCATGGGCTGCCTCACCACTATTTCCTCATTCCTGGGTGGGACTGTGTGGTGGAAATGTCAGCTCCCGTGGGCGGGGCAGGACAAGAAGTTATTCTGACGGTTACAGGCCTTTCTGACCCCATCACATGCTCTATAAGAGGCAGTGGCCTCTGGCTCTGAAGCCGCTGGACCTGGGGTGAGTGATCTCATTCCCCTCGCGGCGGTCGCAGCCTCCGAGTGCCTGGGCGCGCCAGGCTCGGACGTAGAAGCCGGCGTCCGGCAGGTGGCGCTGTCGAGCCAGAGATGGCGGGCAGGCGGCCCGGCGCAGCCCGGGAAGGGAGGGGCGGCCAGGGCGGGGCCTACCACTCCCTACAGAGGCGTTCCAGGCCGGCGTCTTCGAGTCCCTCGGCCACGCCCCTGCGCCCCAACAGTCTCTCTGGGAGGCTCGGACCCCCACCAACGCCCTGCTCATCTCCAAAGCTGCGAACTTTCCCTCTGGCCCCTTCCCCCTCCACTTTCCAGGGGGAATTTAGCGTCCGTTGAATGTGCTCACCCCATTGGCCAGCCGCGCTCTGGCTCCGCCCCCAGAGGCCCCCTCCCCCAGCCTCGAAGACCAGCAGGTGAGCACGCGGCGGGTCCCGCCTCCCGCTCCGGCCGCCGCCCGCCCCGGGCCGGCGGGACAGAGCCCCAGGCTGCAGCTCCCGCAGGGCGCCAGGCCCGGCCCACTCCCCTCCCGGCCTGCCTTTAGCGACACTTTCATGCGCGCCGTTCGCTACCTTGAAATCGGAGAGCGATCGAGGCTTCCATGACCGCCGTCTGCCAGCGGAAGGCCCCGACCGGCCGCTGCGCGAGCCTGGCTCCCTAGGACCGCGGGGCTGGGAATGCGTCGCATCCAGCGGCCGTGCGCTGCGGCATGCCATCCCCGCTCGCGGTGGTAACCCGTGCGCTGGGGGAGCACGTGGAGCCCCGGCCCGCCCCGCTGCCGGGTCCAGAAGGCCCCAGCACTTCGCGCCTCCCCCTAGCAGCTGAGCAAGACGCCCTTGGGGCAGAACCCACCCTTCCTAATACACACACACTTGTCTTAGCGGGAGAGAGGCACAAAATACCCAACAGGCTTTCCAGTGATTGGGTTAGAGTACGGAAGGGGCTGGAATTGACTGCCCCGTTCACCACCACCCCCCCCAGAGGCACCTAACTCCACCTCAAATAGGGATGCGGAGGTCCCTTCCCCAGGAACACCGAGACTTGAACAGAGCCTCTCTTTCTGCCCCAAAGAAGAACATTCTGGTCAGATCGTCATTACCCAGAGGCTCCTGACCTCGAAACGAATGAGGGACTAATTTTGGTTAAACAGCCATGCTTTGTCCTCAGCATCATTCTCATCGGGTAGGTGGGTGGGTAAATTGAGCCCCATTAGACAAATGGAAAAACGGAGGCTCAGAAAGATTAGGTCCTCAGCCAAGGTCAGTGTAGGGAGTTAGTGGTGGTGCTGGCTCTTTTCCCTACAATATACTGAAAGCATTAGGAGATCACTTAGCAAGAGGTCACCAACTGTCCTCACCCCAATCCAGACCAGGAATGTAGATTTAATATCAGAGTCTTGCCTTGATCTGGGACTCCAGGTAAGTTGTTGGTAAAGGACCCCAAAAGCAATAAAACAAGAAATGGTTGTTGGTTCAGCTTTCAAAACCCCTCCTTTCTAGACTGTCCCCTCAATTCAAGCATTTTTCCTTCTGGCCACCTCTAATTCCTATGTTTTTACGAATTTAAATATCAGGCATCACCTCTCCCAGGAAGCCTTTCCCCAGCCCCTGAGTGCCACTGCCCATCCCCTTGAGCCCCTATAACATCCTGGGCCTTCTTGAATCCTTACATTCATCACGTGGCTTTCAAAGATTGACCCCAAATTAGAACCATTATGGGGCTGTTTGGGAATCTGAGAAAGGATGCTATCGTGCAGGGCCTTGGGAACCATGAAGTGGGGAGAGAAGGTAAATGAGGGAGTTTAATGCTATGGCTCAGAGAGGATGATGCCCTGACCTGGGTTCAGCCAAGCTTCTGAGGCTTGAACAAAGACGGCAGCTCACAGTTTACTCCTGGAGATGGCTGGACTCCAGCGGGCCAGACCCACAGATCCTCTCGCCTGTGCACTCTCTGACAGGGCTCTCCAGACACTAAAGCCACAGTGAGAGGCCCTGAGAATATAGCTTCAAAGGACATCATCCCAGGCCTCTCAAACACCCTTCTTCCTCTCAAACAGTAACGGGTGCATTCTGGAACCAGCAGTCGCAAGAATCATAGACTCTACCACTGTTTTTCAGAAGTGGGAGGAAAAATTACACAATTCAGGATAGGCATCTTACCTTCATGGTAGCTGGGTCACAGGAAAGCAGGACCATGGAAGGCCTGCACTGTATAGGGTGGGCAGGGGAGGTGTTGGCACAACAGCCAGGGCAGTAACAAGACCATGCAGTCAGATGCCACCTTGGCAGGGCAGCCCAGAGCAGGAAGGTGATTTTCTTAAGGAGGTTCATTCCCCACAGCCACCAAAGAGCAGGCTCCTTCCTCCAATCCTGCTATTCCCGTGCCAATCAAGGAGTGCCCAGACCCCACCCAAACCGATGCAACAGAAAGTAGATGCTCAATTTTCTGCATCTGCCCGCCCCCAGGATTTGCCCCTGCCTCTCCTTTTCTTTCCAGATCGTGACCCAGTGACCCAATGACCCAAATGTTCACTAGCCATCCACCTTGCCTTCATTCATTGTACCCTTGGGTCCCACCACTGCAAAGCAGGATCAGGGGTCTCCCCCATTTACTGACTCAGCATGCCCATCTTCTTAAACCACCAAAAAGCCACAAAGGGGAGAAGAATGAAAAGAGAGACAGGAGACAGAAGCCCTGAAACAGGTTTTTCAGTATGCAAGTGTTTTTGACTCCACAGCCAGTTGCTTAAAATGAAACACAAAGGGTAGCCAGAATACACACCCAAATGCAAAAAAGTAAAGGCAAACAAAACAAAGTAAACCACACAATACCAGGAACCCCAACAAAACCCAAAAATTAAAATCCAAAACCCCTCAACTTTTTATATATATATATGTGTATATATATATATATATATATATATATACACATATATATATATATTTTTTTTTTCCTTAAAAAGGGAGAACAACTGTTCAAAACCAACTGGGCAGTAAGGTGGGGATGGGAGCAGTCCTACACGAGGGGGCCCAGAATGTCCCCTGGGAACAAAGAACAAACACAATACAAAGAAAATAACCACCAATGCTCCCACATGGGTCAGGAGCCTCCAGAGAATAGATTGTCCCATCCTCAAACTGGCTTTTTTTTTTTTTTTCCTTTTTTTGAATCTTTTTTCCCCCATTTTCTTTGTTGTTGTTTTAGCACCTGTACAATAAAACTGTACCATTTCCAACCACAGCTGGCCACAGCGAGGCCCTCCTGCCATTGGATGGTACATACTCTCTACAAGGATTGTTCGGAAAAATAGCAATTGGTAGAAAAATAAGAACAAGAGGGGGAAAGACAATGCCACGGAGGGGGCGGGGACAGGGAAGCAGCCCAAGCTCCTTCTCTCTCTCTCTGAACAGACTTCAGCGCTGGAGGCCCCGGAGGCCAGGGGTGAGGCCTGGTGGGGCCACAAACTCTGCCCAAGGTTCCCAGGCAGGAGCAGAGCTGAGGCTGGAGACCAGTTTCCTATCCTCGCCTAGGAAACAGCTGACACCTAGATTTCACATCGGGCAGTCAGTCTCAGAGCCCTCTGCAGACTCCAAAGGAGAATGCGGGGCAGAGGCAGATGGAGGAGGGAGGAGAGAGAGGAGAAGGGTGCCTCGAACTGGGAAGGGGCAAAGATGAGGGGTGAGGGCTGGGAGGCGAGAGGCTCAGTATCTCCAGAGGGTAGGCCAGAACTGGAGAAGTGGGAGGGAATACCGGGAGAAAGATACTGGAGCAAACCCCTACTGTGCACTCTGATGGAAGCAGTGAAGAAGACGCGAGGAGGGCTCACCCTCACCCCTCAGACCCATCTCCACTCTGGAGTAGAGTAACCCATAACCCTCTCACCCCACAATCCTCCCCTCCCGTAAACACTAATCTCAAGATAGCAGGGCTGCTGCAAAGGGTGGGGGTGGGGTGGGGGGGG